>NC_134082.1:141988401-142291431 GCF_000715075.1 Nicotiana tabacum
AGGGCAAATACTCACTACTCTCGAAATGGGAAGCAGCTCTATCTGTAGCTCTGATGCTCTTCCTCATTTCCCCAATTGATTTTTGAACTGCTAGGGTCAATTTAATCTGTCCTCGTCCCCTACCCCGAGAGGACTCCACTTTCCCTTTTTGTTTTTCACCTCCTCCTCTAGATTTAACCATTGTCTGTAAGTATAATGATTTGAAAATTGTTAGTACGAATACTAGAAGAAGCAGTGCAGAAAATTAGTAGAGCAGTTGATAGTGCTTGAACAAAACAACAGATCGCGGACCGCGGAAAAGGGAGCATGGCCGCGAAGCCTGCACCGCAGACCACGGAAAATGTATCACGACCGCGGAGTTGTGGGGATCAGACTGCCCACCCTCTAATTCTATTGCATCATGGATCGCGAAAAAAGGACCGCGACCGCAGTAGTTGCACCGCTGTCCGCGAAAAATCAACAGTGGCCGCAAACCCTCATCTATTATCTCTCTGAAATTGATCATCGCGGACCACGAAAAATCCATCGCTATCGTGGTAGGTGCACCGCTGACCACGAAAAATCAACCGCGGCCGTGGAAGTCAAAATCAGGCCCAGCAAACCTAGGGTTTCAGTTGTTCATGTATTTACGCAGTTTTAAGCCACACTAGGTATTCATTAACCAATTTTAACATTCTAAATCTAATTTTGATTAACACTAAGGAAACCTAAGTCAAAATTAAAAGAAAAAAGAAGAAGAAAAAAATAAAAACTATCAATTAAAAGAAAATAAGTACAAAATTAAAGACTAAGAAATGCGTAGAATTACCAGATGTGAGATGAGTGGTGAAAAATGAAGGCTAGTGCTTGTGTCTGTGCAAACTAGGGCGTGGATGAACAGTGGTGTATGTTGTTTGAGAGTGAAATGAGCGAAAAATATAAAAGGGGCCCTGAGGTTCTATTTATAGACAAACGCTGGGATCCACACAATCTTACCTAGCGCGGCCGCGATAAATCACCGCGGTCCGCGCTTGTGAAGTACAGAAGGGTTGCCCGATTGAAATGATCGCAGACCGCAAAAAATCGATCGTGGTCACGATGAGGCATCGCTGACCGCAATAAAAGCACCACGGATGCAGTTGAAACTTCAGAGAAGTCTCATTTTGGACTTTTCAATCCCGCGTCCGCCATCAAATTCCGCCCCCGCGATAGGGCCACCGCTGCAGCAAAAAATAGGACCACTGTCAGCGGTCCAACTTCAGAGAGCAAAGTTTTTCCAACTTGATCTGCACTGTATCAAACATCCCTACACACATCTCACAACCAGTTAGTTCACCAACAAATCCTGACTACAAAGAAAATTAAAAAAGAAGAAAAATACATGGGTTGCCTCCCAAGAAGCGCCTGATTTAACGTCGCGACATGATGCAAATTACCATCAATCACTTGAGATGATCATTGCCACCACGTGGCTGTCATCAAATTTGCTAAGATAGTGCTTCACTTTGTTCCCATTAACTCTGAATATCTCACCATTTTTGTTTTTCAAATCAAGAGCACCAAACGGAGTCACAAGCACCACCTCAAAAGGTCACTTCATTTTGACTTAAGCTTTCCCGGAAACAGTCGTAACCGGGAGTTGGACAAAAGAACCAAATCACCCACTTTGAATTCCTTGTTACATACATACTTGTCATGTAAGTACATCTTGTCCTTATACGAGGATGAGCTGGAATAGGCATGAAACCGGAACTCATCAAGCTCATTGAGTTGCTCCACCCGGAGATTTGGTGCAACATCCCATTCAATATTCAACTTCCTCAAGGCCCACATGGCTTTTTGCTCTAACTCAATTGGAAGATGGCAAGCTTTCCCAAACACCAACCGGTACGGAGACATACCAATCGGAGTTTTGTAAACAGTCATGTATGCCCACAAAGCATCATCCAGTTTCTTTGACCAGTCAGTCCTATTTGCATTAACCGTCTTTGACAATATGCTCTTGATCTCCCTGTTGGAGACCTCCACTTGCCTACTAGCTTGAGGATGGTAAGGGGTAGAAACCTTGTGATTGATACCATACTTTGCAAGCAAAGTGTCAGATGCCTTATTGCATAAATGAGACCCTCTATCACTGATGATTGCTCTAGGAGTGCCAAACCGAGTAAATATACTCTTTTTGAGAAAATCCACAACACTCCGGGCCTTATTGTTGGGTAAAGACATGGCCTTAACCCACTTTGAAACATAATCAACGGCCACCAGAATGTATGTGTTGCCACATGAACTCACAAAAGGTCTCATGAAGTCAATGTCCCACACATCAAATATATCAACCTCAAGAATAGTGGTGAGAGGCATCTCATCCTTCTTTGAAATTCCACCTACTCTTTGATACTCATCACATCTCTTCACAAGCTCAACCGCATCCTTGTACAATGTAGGCCAATAAAAACTACAACTAGGCACCTTTGAAATTGTCCTTGCTCCACCATGATGACCACCGTAGGGAGAGGAATGACAAGCATCCAGAATACTCATTTGCTCATCTTCCGGAACACATCTCCAGATCACACTATCATTACAGATTTGAACAAGTAGGTCTCATCCCAGTAGTAGTCCAAGCTATCCCGTTTAAGCTTCTTCCTTTGGTTAGAAGAGAGCTCACACGGAACAATACCGATCATAAGAAAGTTGGCAACATCCACGAACCAAGGCATACTATTCACAGATACAGAGAGGAGTTGCTTATCAGGGAATGAATCATTAATTTTGAGGCCATCACGGGGCTTCCCCTCCTCCTCCAAGCGGGATAAGTGGTCCGCCACTTGGTTTTCACTTCCCTTTCTATCAACAATCTCAAGGTCAAACTCTTGAAGCAATAGAACCCATCTCATCAACCGAGCCTTAGAATCTTTCTTTGTCATCAAGTAGCGGAGTGTTGCATGGTCAGTGTGAACTATCACCTTGGCACCCATAAGATAAGGCCTAAACTTCTCCATTGCAAACACAATTGCTAGCAACTCTTTTTCTGTCATCGTGTAATTTACTTGAGCATCATTCATTAATTTGCCAGTACAATACACCGCGTGAAATATCTTATTCACTCTTTGACCCAAAACTGCTCCTATCGCAACATCTCTTGCATCATACATGAGCTCAAAAGGTAAGCTCCAATTGGGTGCGGTAATAATGGGAGTGGTTGTCAATTTGTACTTGAGAAGTTCAAAAGCTTTCATACATTCCTTATTAAACACAAACTTGGCATCCTTTTCTAATAACTTGCACAAAGGATTCACTAACTTAGAAAAGTCTTTAATGAATCTTCGGTAGAACCCTGCATGCCCAAGAAAACTCCTAACCCCCTTGACTGAAGTAGGAGGAGGAAGCTTTGATATCACTTCAATTTTAGCCTTGTCCACCTCTATAACATGCTTTAAGATTTTATGGCCGAGGATAATGCCCTCTTAGACCATAAAGTGGCATATTTCCCAGTTAAGCACAAGATTGCTCTCTTCACACTGGGCCAACACCTTGTCAAGATTCTTCAAACATTCATCAAAAGAGTCACCCAAAACACTGAAATCATCCATGAACACTTCCAAGAAGTCATCCACCATGTCGATAAATATATCCATCATACACCGCTGGAAGGTAGCCTGGCATTACATAAATCAAAATGCATCCTAGAAAATGCAAAGGTGTCATACGGACACATGAAGGTGGTTTTCTCCTGATCTTTCGGAGCAATCAAAATCTGGTTGTAACCTGAATACCCATCCAAAAATAGTAGAAGGCACGCCCAGCAAGTCTATCTAGCATCTGGTCAAGAAAGGGAAATGGAAAGTGATCCTTGCGACTCACTTTATTCATCTTGCGGTAGTCCATGCACACCCTCCATCTGGTGACAGTCCTGGTGGGAATCAACTCATTTTCCTCATTGGTAACCACAGTCATACCACCCTTCTTCGGTACACATTGCACTGGTGAATTCTAAGAACTATCCGAGATGGGGTACACAACCCCTACATTTAACCACTTGATCACCTCCTTTTTGACAACCTCTTGCATAGCCTCGTTCAACCTCCTTTGATGTTCCACGGAGGGCTTGGCATCATCTTCAAGTATAATCATGTGCATGAAAAAGACGTGGCTTATTCCCTGAATATCAGCTAGAGTCCATCCAATTGCCTTTTTTCCTTCTTTGGAGCACCTTTGGTGTTGCATCTACCTACATGTTAGTAAGACAAGATGAAAGAATAACAGATAAAGTTGAACTAGGGCCTAGGAATTCATACCTAAGGTATGAAGGCAAAGGCTTCAACTCCAGAACAGGAGGTTCCTCAATTGAGGGCTTTGTTGGTGGAGTCTTTCTGTTCTCAAGATCCAAAGAGAGCTTTCGAGGCTCAAAAGAGTAAGAGCCCACTCCATGCAAAGCATTGACACACTCCACCCGACCTTCATCCTCATTTACATCAAGGTTCAACAAGACCGCTTCCAGAGGATCATCCACATTGATCATTGCACTAGTATCATCAACTATCACCTCCGTGACAAGATCCACAAAAGAGCACACTTCAGTACTATTCGGATCCTTCATTGATTTGCACATATGAAAGACCACTTTTTCATTACCCACTCGGAAGGTGAACTCCCCTGTTTACACATCAACCAATGCCTTCCCAGTTGCAAGGAAAATCTTCCCAATATTATCGGAACCTCATAATCGACCTCGTAATCCAGAATCACAAAGTTAGCATGCAAAATAAACTTGTCCACCCGAACAAGAACATCATCAATAATACCAAACAACCTCTTCATTATTCTATCTGCCATTTGCAACCTCATTGAAGTAGCTCTCGGTTGACCAATACCCAAAGTTTTGAACATAGAGTAAGGCATCAAATTGATACTTGATCCCAAATCACACAATGCCTTGCAAAATTCGCACTCCCAATGGTACATGAAATGGTGAAAGCACCGAGATCTTCAAGTTTTGGAGCCATTTAGTGCACAATTGCACTTATTTGATGAGTCATTTTGATGGCCTCACAATCCATGGATCTCTTTTTAGTCACCAAGTCTTTCATGAAGTTGGCGTAACCCGGCATTTGCTCAAGAGCTTCCACCAAAGGAACATTGATTGATAAGCTCTTCATTATGTCAATAAAGTTCCTAAATTGGTTCTCATTCTTTTGCTTTGCAAGCCTCTAAGGGTAAGGTGGAGGAGGCCTTGGCAAGGGAGCCTTACCCTTGGGCACTACCGTTTTCGGTATGTCTATTACGTGTTTCCTAGACGGGTTCACGTCATCTTGAGTCTCCCCCTCATTATCATTAATATCAATTCTCACTTCCGCATTCAAATTCTCTTCACTCACTTGCTCATCAACTATAGGAACATCATCATCTTGTACTTTAACCTCATCACTCACAATTTCCTTTTGCTTGGAGGTATTCACATCACCACCTCGATCGCTTCTAGTAATCACCGCCATTGCATGCCCGATATTGTTCCCACCCTTCAGATTTACTACCGTATCACTAGGTAGAGCCCCCTTAGGGCGAGTATTCAAAGATTGCGAAATCTGGCCAAGTTGAACCTCCAAATTTCAGATTTAAGTATTGTGGGATGCCAACTGGGCATCAGGGTCAGCGTTATTCTTCATCATTTGTTCAAACATCATCTCGATCCTTCCTATCTCATTATTTGATGAGCCAGGACCTTGGGACGGAAGTGGAGGTCTTGTTTGGTTGTTGATACATTGGAGACCTTTGAAGCCTTGCCCCTAATTCCCTTGATTGTCATTGTTCCAACCAATTGGTTGTTGTTTCCTCCCCAATTGTTGTTGTTGCCACTCCACTTGCCCTGGTTATTCTAGTTGCCCCAATTCTGATTGTTGTTCCCCTAGTTGGTATTGCCTTGTTAGTTTTGATTCCCTCAATTTCTTTGAGATCTCCATTATTGTTGTTGGTTAGGAGCATTGCCCTTTTGTCCTTGGTAATTGTTCATGTACTGCACTTCTTTACTTTGCTTATCATAGCCATCATCTTGATTGAAACCACCACTACCTTGCTCATATTGATCCTGACTACCTTGACCTTGTTGACCTCTTTGTCGCCTCTTGTTGACCAACATGTTGATACCTTCCATAGCATTTACTTGTCTAGGAGTTTGAACTTGTTGCAATTAAGCTTTTGCCAACTGGTTCATTGTTGTAGTTAACTCTACTATTGCCTGACCATGATCATAGAGCTCTTTGTGCAAGTGGATGACAGTGGGGTCACCCTGTGGCACATTGGCTCGACTTTGCCAAGATGAGGAAGTATCTGCCATCTCATCCAATATCTCACACGCCTCAGCATAAGGTGTGTTCATAAAATTTCCCCCTGCTAGCTGGTTCAATACACAATGATTGGTTTTAATGCCACGGTAGAATGTTTGCTGGATCATTGCTTCGGTCATGTCATTATTCGGACATTCTTTCACCATTGTCCGATATATCTCCCGGATCTCATGAAGTGGTTCATTAGGTTCCTGTTTGAAGGCCAAAATCTCATCTCTCAAAGTCGTCATATGCCTTAGCGAGAAAAACTTAGCTATAAACTTGTCTGCCAACTCATCCCACGTAGTGCTGGAATGGTTGGGAAGCCTTTCAAGCCAGTCCAAAGCTTTCCCTCTAAGTAAGAAAAGGAATAATCTCAATATCAATGCATCCTCTGACACATTGTTTGCTTGCTTCCCCAACAGGTATCCACAAAGCCCTTAAGATATTTATATGCATTCTGATGGGGAGCACCTGTGAAATACCCTCGCTACTCCAATAAAGTCAACATCACATTTGTAATTTGAAAATTTCCCGCCCGTATTCAGGGTGGGACAATTGCACTTGCGTATCCTTCATTTGGAAGCACCCGAGGAGACACTCTTGGAGGTGGCGGGAGAAAGGGGGTCTGGAACATTATCATTGGCCTGGCGGCCTCGTCTTTGACCTTGAGGTACTATAGGCACCTCATTCTCACCATTATCATCTACCTCCTCCCCCGGTAGAACATTTCCAAGAGGATCATTGTTTGCCATTTTGTTACTTAATTGATGACACACACAAGTTAGTAACACAGAAGGAAAGAAAAACAAGACACAAAACTAGTCAGATAGATAGCCAAAACCATTTACCTCCCCGGCAACAGTGCCAAAAAGTGATCGGCTCCAACCCAACACCACTATAGTGTGGCAAGAGCGATTGATACAGCTTTTACCCAAAAAGGTTGGGACCGAATCCACAAGGAGCTAAGATATGTTTGGAGTTGGATTCCTATCTAATCTAGCAATGTGCAGTGTTCTTGATTGCACTTCCAATCATTCTTGGTTTGCTTGCTACTTCTAATTTAATACTAATGATGCACGAAATTAAGCTAAGTAGATATTTTTGTAGGGTTTTCTAAATTGGTAAAAAGGCACTAGGAAAGTGACTTACTCCTAGGTGAGTATCTAACAAAATCTAAAACGTAGGGCAATAATGTTATAGTTGGGATCGTGATATAGCCAATGCATGTAGCTACTCACTCTATACCTCTTGGTAGTTTGAGTGACTTTCCCCTAATTAGCTTTCTCAAGCCCAATTGGGTGTTCAATTTGTGCAAGCAAAGTTGGCTCAATTCGGGTATTACTATCTCTAGGTTTAACCCTTTAATTGGGGCTATCAATCTCTTGAATACACCCTAATTCCTTGTTGGCCTGAATTCCTAGACTTAAGCTCTCTTTCTCAAGAAGAGCCTAAGTCAAAAAGGTACAAATTAGTATTTGCAACCACCAATTCAACATAAAAAGTACACATCAGGCCAAATATCAATCACTCATAAACATCTAAACCTTAAAATAGGAGACCCATTAAATACCCACACTAGGGTTGAGCCACAACCCTAGCTAATGGGTTTAGCTACTCATAATTAAAGAAGAAATCATAGATTGAGATGAAATAGAAGCCATAAAAATTAATTACAAGATAAAAGTCTGAGATTAATTGTTAAACAAGCTCTAAGATTACTTAAAAAGTAAAAATGGCGGTTTCACGTGCTCAGCTAAACAAAAGATGACCTAAAAATCTAAAAAAGAAGTATTTATACACAGCTAAATTTTTCGAACAAAAATGCCCCTACGAAGGTACCACTGACAGCGAAAAATGGACCGCTGCGTCGCTTGGACTACCGCGGCCGTATAAAATCAAGCGCGGACCGCAGTCTTCAACTTTTAGCTCCATACTTAGTTCTTTGAATTTGGCTACCGCTGAGGGCGGTAAATGCACCACGACCGCGCTAAAGCTACCATTGCCGCGTAATTCCACCGCGGTTAGCGGTGACTTGATAAGCCCATAATTAAAACTCTCTGATATTTGCCACCGCAGACCGCGAGATCAAGACCTCCTCAGCAGTGGATCCTCCGCGTCTGCGGTTGATTTTCTGATGTCAGTGCTCAAGTGACTCAACTTTAACTTATGCAGGTTTCACTCCTTTTTGAGCTGCTTTTGACTTTCTTGTCTCTTTTTTACCAAACACTGTAAACAAGCACAATAAGTTAGCTTTTGAAAATATGTGTACACACTTTAATCCAAAACTCAAGCAAAAAGGAGCATAAAATAGACTAGAATCCCTAGTTATCACTCCACTATGATCTTTGACTGGTATCGATTATGCACATCGGCCCAGGTCACCATTGGATATTTAATCAAATTCTGCTTTAGTTGACGTGATGCTACTGAACTTCGCTCGTTCAAAGCCTGAGTAAAGGCTTAGACAACCCAATTGTCGGTAACCGGGGGTATGTCCATACATTCCATCTGAAATAAAGATACAAATTCCCTTAGCATTTCATTGTCCTTTTGTCTCACTTTGAAGAGGTTCGACTTCCTGGTCGCGACCTTTATTGCTCTGGCATGTGCCTGTAAGAATGAATCGGCGAGCATGGCAAAAGAATCGATGAAATTGGGCGGCAAATTGTGGTACCATATCATTGCCCCCTTCGATAAAGTTTCTCCAAATTGTTTCAAATAAACAGATTCAATCCCATCATCTTCTAAGTAATTTCCCTTTATTCTGCATGTGTACGAAGTGATGTATTCATTAGGATCGGTGGTCCCATTATACTTGGGGATGTCCGGCATACAGAACTTCTTAGGAATGGATTTCGGAGTCGCACTTTGAAGAAAAGGCTTCTGCACGAACTTTTTCGAATCCAAACCTTTTAGGATCGGGGGTGCCCCCGATATTTGGTCAAATCGTGAGTTGTACGTCTCTACCTTTTTTTTATTGGCCTCGATTTTCTTTTCACCTGATTCTATCCATTTAGTGAGCTCCTCGAGCATCCTCATGATGGCGGGGTCAGTTCCTAATACATTATCGTTCAGTTTCTCATATACAGGCTCGACCGTATGAACAACTTCCTGTGACGTATCGCGTTCGATTCTTCTTGGTGCCTGATTCTGGAGTTGCGCTATTGCAGCCTGCTGAGTTTGTAGCATATCAAATATCATTCAAAGGCTAATTTCACCTTCTTCACCATTTTGGGCGTTTTGATTGGCTGCCCGAGCATCTCTGTGGATGCTATTTTCAGGGTCGACACCTAAATCTCCACGAATGGTGACACGAGAACTGATATCAACTGGATCTACGGCTTGTGGTGCGTCGGGATTGATTGGAGGTACTCTGTTTCCCAGGACGACTACGTGCTCGTTTTCGCCATGAAGATAAGGCCGGTATCAGTGTGAGTGGGTACTGCTTGAGAGTTCGACATGTTGGTTCCTGAAATAAAAAAAATACTCACAAGAACAAGCGTAAAAGCAGTGTACGTTATGAAGGTTAAAATATTAAGCAATCACTATTATCCTTATCCCCACAGTGGGCGCCAAATTGTTTACCCTAAAAATTGAATAACAATTAAACTTGTAATGTGGTTTTAAGGATACGTGATTTCACTTAATACCAATTGATTAACTCAGAGATAAATGATGGGGATTGACAAGAATGTAAAACAAATCAATGCTTGGACAATGCCTCGAGCTGATGAACTCTCGAGAGTATTGAAGTAAGAATAGTTAAAGAGTAGTAAGTTGATGAGCAGAAGAAAGAAATATTATATTGCCTTGATATTCGTGAATGTAAGGTGTTTAGAGATGATGGAGACCCCCTTTTATATACTCGAGGAATCCTAATTACGGAAGTAAATTTCATGATTGGTACAAATAACCGCCCTTGATTTGATCTGTTGCGAGATTTTCGCCGTGATCTTCGACCGGTTACGGATATCTCGCCTTTCCGTTATTGCACTTCACTCGACGTCGGTTATGCTTAATCCCGATTGCTGCTGGTCTCGGGTCTCAGCGGATACTTCGATCTTTAGACTCGATGCCTCGTCTCCGAGTTTGGGCCTAATTCATTACGAGGCTACCCCCGATGCAACCCCCTTGTCTCGATCAAATAGTAAAATCGGGTAGGCCCGATTTTGACCGTATACAGTAGTGTGTAATTTTTCGTATTTCTATTTTCGTGCCATCAAGATCTTTTTATTTCTCATGTTGAATTTATAGAATTTCCATTAGTATAATATATATTTTAAAATATTATATTATTACTCCTATATTTTATTTTGAAATATTATATTATTAAGTCTTATATGAAATATAATATATTGTTAGTCTATTTCATGTTAAGATACAGATATTCCCATTTGTCATATTAATATTTGGCTATATGTTAATCTGAAGCCCTAAAGTAACTCAAACTCAAGTTTTTTTTTGTATTTTAAATTTAATTTTAAAATTTTACCTACAGATTTAAAAACTTCATCTTTTAATTCAAATTCATTTACATTGCGTGCTAGTTATAATAAGCCTATTCTCTCATGTCTCATGTCCGATCAAATATGACCCGGTTAAAAAGCGGCAAAGGAACGAAATTTATTTTTAGAGGGCTTTGATGACATGGCATGCCAACTAGGAGAGAAGGAGGATCTTACGGTGTTTAGCATAATTTGAGGAAAATAGTGAGAATAGAGTGATTTTATTATTCTAAAAGAAACAAAGATGATTTTTGTAGGCAATTCCTAAAACCTAGGTGACCATCCAGGGAATTAACTGAAATTACAGTATACAACTTTTAAAGGAGTGTTTTTTTATTTTTCTTAAATATAAAATATAAGTCCACCCTGATTTCCAAATTAATAAATTATAAATTACTTTTTACATAAAATTAAGACAAGTTTAAACCATTAAAAATAATAGGATATAGTGCAAATCGCAAAAGATAAAATATATTAAGGATTCAAAATGCAAAGAACTCAAATACTTACGTTGAAAATTAGGTACCTTAATTCTTGTATTCAAATACTTATGTTGGTGGGAAGTACACATGCATTTTCCTAACAAAAGGCTGTCATTTCAAGAAGAAAGAAGACTTACTTTAACGCAGGTGTTTGATGAGAAGTATTTGTAAGTGAGAATGCGTGCAACTAGGCTTATTATAAAAAATATAAATTATTTCTACAAATTAATTTTATTTAACCAATAAGAGCAAATTATTACTTTATTTCTAGAACTTATTACTTAGTATCTATAGATCAACTTAATTGATGGTGCAAAACATTTTAATGTGAGAAGAGGGAAGACAGTAGTGGGGCCTCAAAAATCTTGCACCAGAAAAGCATTTTCCAAATTTCCACCTACCACGCCTTCCATCGCTATTCCCACCTAAACAATCTTATAACAAACACTACGAAATTGGAAGTCCCTTAACCACCAAACCATCCACAAATTGTCGACGCCACAACTTTTCTCCTTCCCCTCCGCCAAACCAAACCTCGATGGCGTCGTCTTTCTGCCCAAAACAGGCTTTATCTTTCACCAGTTCAGCCCACCAACTTCACCAATCCAGAGCAATTCCACGTGACATCCACGTGCGTTTCCCTTCTTCTGGCTCTTTACCTTCTTCTTCCAGGTGTGGGGTGAAGTCGAGTGCCGCACGATTTAAGGTGCTGGCAACTTCTGCGACGAAAGTGATGGATCAGTCGCCGAGTAAAGCGAGTTCTGAGGCTCCTACAGTTGTTGAAGTGGATCTGGGTAATCGGAGCTACCCGATTTATATTGGGTCTGGACTTCTTGATCAACCTGACCTCCTTCAAAGGTACTTTACTTGTCCTATCTGCTTCCTATTGCTTAGCTTTTACTCGTTATGCATTCGAACGTTTAATGATATCCATTCGGCGACCGAGTTGCACCGTTTAGTAAACTTAAATCGAGTATATAAGAAGGATGAAACTAGATAGAGGCCTCAAGCTTAACATTTGAGTTAAAAACTCTTCTTTAATACAAAAGGAAAGAAAGTTTTGCATTCTTTAGTATCAGTTTAATTGATAGAGAGACGATAACTATTTCTAATTAAATATGTGGATGATGTTAAGTGAAGTTAGAAATATAATTCTTTAGCTGAAAATCCCGTGAGAAAGAAGGAGAATTCTTAAACATCTTATGAAGGAAAATGAAGCTGCTGAATCAGGATTGAGTACGGGATAAGAATATTTGATTGTTTCTGAGTCTGGTTGTTTCTAAAGGCATAATGACAGGTTTTTATGACGTTCTCAATTGCCATTCCCATGATGTCCTAGGTGGTATAGAGGGTATAATCATATGTCTGGCTCAATTCTAATGTTCGGTAATATGCAACATGTCTTATGCTTTTAGGAGTTAACTCGTCATTGCCGATATCTTTCAGTTTTCATAGTCTGTAAAGAGGGAAGTTCCCTTTTGGTGGTTGTGGTTGAGTGTGCAGAAGTTTCTTTTTTTTGATGAGTGAAATACCCTTGACTAATTGACCAAGATGGTTGCGCAGTAAATAAAAGAAACAAGTACAAAGTAGAAATGTAGGCTAATTGTGATCTCCTATCAAGCCTATGCAACAATTTATACGAAATGGTATTCTTTCCACACCAAAGTATACATTATACAAGAAGGTGTTATTTAAGCTTCTCCCATTGCCTCAAAATATCCTTCCATTTTCTTTCATTTCATTTAGTCCAAAAAGGCATAGTGGACTAGTTTTCCAAGATTCTTTCCCCAAACACCCTTAACCTTCAACTTGTCATAGCTTCTAACACGGCCTATCTGTGCACTCACTCGATGTCAAACAAAGAGAACACGACCCCCCAAAACTGTAAGGACACATTACAGTGTGACAGCAACTGATCACCATCCTCCGTGTATTCCCTGCACCTGCAACACCAGCTTACATTTAAGCAGGAGAGAGAAATGCTTACTTGCCGTGCAATGAGTCCAGTGCCTACTAAAAGTTCTTCATTCCTGCTCCTGTAGTTTGGATTCAACTGGAACTTTAGCTACTTCTTAATTGAGTAAGCTAACTAGATGCATTTTCACAATTTAATGGTAGTCTTATCAAAACTCATGAATATTGGATTCCTGTGCTATTATGTAACAAAAAGTGAGCAGAGATTGGTAAAGTGTACATGCGAACGCAAGTTACAAATGATGGGTTAGCTTCACTTATCAATAGTCTTCCTTGTATGTAAAAGCAGACAACAATGTGCTCATAAAGTATTTATTTATGATGCATGTAATAATAGTTGGTGAAGGTGCATGTAAATGCACATTAACCATTTCTCGACAAACCTTTTCTATTTGAGCTAAAGATTTTCATGAAAACATAGTCCACTACAAGCTATTACGGATCAAAAGTGAGTCACAATTAGTTAATCTGCCAGCTTGCAACATGAGATGTATTCAAATCAACTTATTGACATCCAAGCAGCAAAACCTAGGATGATGTTACAGACTTACAGCAATAGGTTTTGTTTCCTGTAGTAAGTGCCTAAGTATAAATGAACACAAAAAATAACAAAATGGAAAGGCAGTGAGGTGAACAAATGTTACTGCTGCTAGTCACTGTGAGCACGACTTTCCTTTAAAAGAGGTCCAAACTGGTTTGGAGAGCCAAGTGAGATTGGATTATGCTAGTCGGGGTTGCTCAACACCAATATAAGATATTTCTCACTCTCAAGGTTGTGGTTTCATTTGCTGATTTGTGGGTATTGAGTAGCTGCACTAGTAAATTGATAAGGTTTCAGAAAGAAATATGATAACCTTAGAATTTTGGTTTCATTCATCTGTTGGTTGGTTGCTTTTACTTGTTCAAAGGAAATTAAGAAATCAATTTGATTGATCATTATAATTTTTTTTTTTTGCCTAACTTGGAGTTGTTTCCAGTTCTGTTTAGGAAACTTTTTTTTTATTGTGTGTGTGTGTCTGTCTTTATATTCGTTTACGGCTTCTTGTGAATTCCCGTGTTTAATTTCTTCCCTGTCTTTTTTGCAGACATATTCATGGGAAGAGAGTCCTTGTAGTGACTAACACTACAGTTGCCCCTCTATATCTTGATAAAACAATAAGTGCTTTGACAGACGGAAACCCTAATGTTACTGTAGAAAGTGTCATTTTGCCAGATGGTGAGCAATTTAAAAACATGGTAAGCAGCAATGGGTTCCAAGAATATGAGTTTCAAGAGAAACATTTTATCTTTAATGTTTATGTGGCGTTGTCAATATGCTATCTCAGGATACTCTTATGAAAGTCTTTGATAAAGCCATCGAATCAAGGCTGGACCGTCGTTGTACATTCGTCGCCCTCGGTGGTGGAGTCATAGGTGACATGTGTGGATATGCTGCCGCTTCCTACCTCCGTGGAGTTAATTTTATTCAGATTCCTACGACTGTTATGGCACAGGTTCTTTGAATTTTTCCCTTTTCTATAATCATTTTACATGTGACTTGAAATGTGCACTATCATATCTAGTTTGATATGGGTATGAATTTTTCACTTAGTGATGCTAACTTGCGTATCCTGTTCTTTGGCCATAGTTATCTGAGGTTTTCTCTTTTAAATAATCAATTCCATGCGACATGAGATGTGCATTAATTACACATTATCTTTTCTAGTTTGATATGACTATGGATTCTGCTCTTTAGTGATGCTAAAATTTGTATCCTGTTCTTTTGGTCCACTGTCTTTAGGTAGATTCTTCAGTTGGAGGCAAAACTGGAATAAACCATCCGCTTGGTAAAAATATGATTGGAGCATTCTACCAACCACAGTGTGTGCTTGTAGACACGGACACCCTGGATACATTACCAGATAGAGAATTAGCATCCGGCCTCGCAGAGGTGATAAAATATGGACTCATTAGAGACGCTGAGTTCTTTGAGTGGCAAGAGCAGAATATGCCATTATTATTAGCAAGGTAAAAGAATAGTATGGTATTGAGTAGTTGAATTGTCAACTTTTACTTTGTCCAGCTTTCATCTCTAGAAAGGACTTACATAGGCACAAAATTTAATTTTTCTACCATCTTATTTGGCCCATTAAGAATGTAAGAGTACCCTGATGAGAAATTGGGGAATCTAAGAGGAGGAGTTAAGGGTCCCGCCCATTTTTTTGGAAACATATTAAAGCCTTTGAGCTTTATATTGGGCTTCAATTGGAAGTTAGTCTTCTTTTTGTTGTTAGCATTCACTTGATAAATATAAATGGCATTATTCTCCCATATCATAACCTTTTCTCGATAAATTGAAATTGTCATTCTAATGGCCAAGCTGGTTTCAAAAGTATGTGCATCTAAGCTTTGTATCATTCGAACTGAGTGATCCATGTCATAACCTTAAGCTTCGTACTTTCTAAGACTAATGTAAGCTAGCTATCTGATGCTATTTCACACGTTATTGAAAATGGTTATCCTTTTTCCAGGGACCCTACTGCATTTACCTATGCTATCAAGCGTTCCTGTGAAAACAAAGCAGAGGTTGTTTCTTTAGATGAGAAGGAAAGCGGACTGAGGGCAACTTTGAACTTGGGTCATACCTTTGGTCATGTAAGTGCTTGACAGTTGTTGCACAATCCTTTTGCTGCTGTATTACGGGAGCTCGATGACCATCTCTTGGTGTCTCATCATTTAATAGTTTGTTTGCCTCTTAAGACTCTCATAGTTTAGGGAAACTAGCTTTGTGTCATTACAACTTTATGCTAGTTTGTAAGTTTCAATCTTGTTTATTTGTCTTCATCTTAAAACGCTCGAGGGACTTTGACGCTTCTGGAAGTCTCTACTTCCTCGTCTGGAAAAGAATGCTTTTTTTTTATGCGCAAACAAGCGAATCTTCGTATCTTAAGGAAAATATCAAATTTTACGTATTCTTTTCGTAAAGTCGTGTTATGAGTTAATATCCTCTCACTGGAAGAGCTATTATTTGCAGGCAGTTGAGACTGGCTTTGGCTATGGGCAGTGGCTTCACGGAGAAGCAGTTGCTGCTGGCACGGTATAGGTCTCATACTTTTGTCACCTCATATGCAAGTGGCCCCTTCCCCTATTGGACAGCTCCTTAGAGAAATGTGAAAGAAGGAGAAAACATAAGAAAATAATTAGGGATCAATTTCTATATGTGATGCATAAACTAGGTGCTATTTTTTTAGGTCATGGCTGTTGACATGTCACGCCGCCTTGGTTGGATTGATGATTCACTGGTACAGCGAGTGCACAATATCTTACAACAGGCAAAGCTGCCGACTGCACCTCCAGAAACTATGACTGTAGAGATGTTCAAGTCTATCATGGCTGTAAGAGTCAATAGTTTGTTGAGCTCCTAATAGCTAGAAGTCATTGCTTCAACCATTAATTCTGTTGTTTTTGGTGTCAGGTTGATAAAAAAGTGGCAGATGGGAAGCTAAGACTCATCCTTCTAAAAGGTCCGCTAGGTAACTGTGTCTTTACCGGTGATTATGACCAGAAGGCCCTCGATGAAACACTGCGTGCATTTTCCAAATCTTAAACAGTCGCGGATGTAACATACAAGTAAATGCTCGGTTAAAAAACGAAGCCCTAGTGATCTGCTACAAACAACCGTTAGTCCTTTCTCTGAAAAGGTTGCTCAAGGTTGTAGGCAGCTCTGGTTTCACTTGGAGGTATGCGCAGGCCCTCCATGAAATACTAGATGCCTTTTTGCTAGTTTTTACCCTTGGTTAGTGTAATATTTTGTCCGGCTTTCAAATCTTTGTATACAGCATTTGTGTGTGTATTTCTATGCCGTCAATTGTTCATTATACTTGTAGGGCATTATCTTGTTGGATATTGGCTTAATAGCTTAATAGTGGAGCCCCATTAACTGTTGTACTAAGAATATTCATAATGGATGAGTTGTCTCTTCAATCAATATACTTTCTGAATCAAATGATGCTTTTCTTTAGCTGTTTATTCCAGAAATGATGATAAAACTAGTCCCATGTACTTATATTTCTGGTCAAACATGTAAACTTATTGCTCCTACAGCTAACACAGCCAATTATGGAGGGGGTCAGCTCGAGACGTGGGAATAATATCGTTTGTGCATGAGTTTGCAATTTTGGCCACTTCAATTAGATAACTGACTTGAATTTAATGACTGATTCTTTTTCAATTAAAAGTAGAGTCTTGTAGCAATGGTAAAGTTGTCTCTAAGTGACTTATAGGTTACGATTTTGGGCTGTGAAATCAGCCACCGATATCAGAGTAGGCTGTCCACATCACACCTCTTGAAATGCGGCCCTTACCCTTAATCCGTGAACGTGAGATCTACTTGCACTGGGCGGCTCCTTTATTCCTTTTCAATTAATACCTCTATGTTGGGAAGTTTTGCGAGCCAATATCCACCTGCTATATAACCCCCTCTAAAACAGCTGGAATTTGGCCATTAAATTAAGCAAACAAATCGGTGGGAACATGGTTGTAGTAGTTGTACCAAATTTCATTCTAAAATGTTTGTACCTAACAAAAGTTAATAAATTTGTGGATACCTACTTGTAGCGTCAATTTTTAATATTGTTGCAGTGGTCGCAATCGTCATAAAAGCGTTTTGTCATTTTATGAGTTCTTTTTTTATGCTTTTTTTTGGACAAGAAGAGCACGTTTCTAATGCAAAAAAAAAAAAAAAAAAAAAAAAAAAATTACATAATTAGGTAAAACGCAGTACTATACTGTGTTTTACTTTAACAGAAAATTAGCCGTTAAAGTAAAACGCAGTATAGTACTGCGTATTATTTAAAAAAAATTTTTTTACTAATTCGCAGTACTATACTGCGTTTTACTTATAATTTGGGCCCAGCTATATTTTATTAAAGCAATTCGCAGTACTATACTGCGTTTAACTAAAACACAGTATAATACTGCGAATTGCTTTAATAAAATAAAGCCTTTTCTTCCTCCTTGGACAACGACAGAACCCTCCCCCATTAAAAAAATTTCGAGCACTGTTGGTCCCCCCCCCCCGTCAAACTTAAAAAAAAAAAAATTGGGCCCCACCCGTCACCTAAAGAGCAAGGAGTGTAGGTCCCACACACAAGACAAGCTTTGGATTCCTTCTTTCAGGTGCAAAAATTCGATTTCAATCAAATTCAAAAAACTTAAATCGAGGTATTTCGATTTTGTTTATGTCGAAACTCGTATAGTACATGCATATTTGTATTGTTTAATGTGTTTCCATGTTAATTTGTGTTATGTTTGTGTTTAAATTTGTATCTTATTTATACCCGGATTGATTTATTAGCTTTGGTACAAAAAAATATTAAAATTTGATAAATTATTTGTATTGTTAAAAAATGAATATTATTTATTTTGTTTGTTGTTCATATTTATATTTTATGTTAGTTGTTTTTATATGTAATAGTGACTTTTTAGCGTAGTAAAATAAATAGTCTTTTAGCGTAGTAAAATATAGAGCCTTTTAGTGTAGTAAAATATAGAGCCTTTTAGTGTAGTAAAATATAGAGCCTTTTAGCGTAGTAAAATGTATAACCTTTTAGCGTAGAGTCTATGTAGTTTAAGTATGTAGTAACTGCAAACTTTATCCAATTACACTTTACAAAATTAATTATTTAATTTATAACAATAAACTTACAAAAGTAACAAATTAATATATGTTGTAAAATTAACTCCAATATCGAGCCTGGAACTCATACATAATTATTCAATCCAATTCAATAATTTTTAATTTAATTCCTTAAACTAACAAAATTCTAAAAATGTTGAAATTGACACGCATAATAATTAAGGATAACTCGGTGCTACCGGGCCTCAAAAATCAAGCCTGGAACCCATACATAATTATTCAGTCCAATTTTAAACATAATTAATTATTTAATTTATTAAGCTAACAAAATTCTAAAAATGTTGAAATTGACACGCATAATAATTAAGGATAACTTGGTGCTACCGGGCCTCAAATATCGAGCCTGGAACCCATACATAATTATTCAGTCCAATATTAAACATAATTAATTATTTTATTTATTAACCTAACGAAATTCTAAAAATGTTGAAATTGACATACATAATAATTAAGGATAACTTGGTGCTACCGGGCCTCAAATATCGAGCCTGGAACCCATACATAATTATTCAGTCCAATATTAAACATAATTAATTATTTAATTTATTAAGCTAACAAAATTCTAAAAATGTTGAAATTGACACACATAATAATTAAGGATAACTTGGTGCTACCGGACCTCAAATATCGAGCTTGGAACCCATACATAATTATTCAGTCCAATATTAAACATAATTAATTATTTAATTTATTAAGCTAACAAAATTCTAAAAATGTTGAAATTGACACACATAATAATTAAGGATAACTTGGTGCTACCGGGCCTCAAATATCGAGCCTGGAACTCATACATAATTATTCAGTCCAATTCAATAATTTTAATTTAATTCCTTAAACTAGCAAAATTCTAAAAATGTTGAAATTGACACGCATAATAATTAAAAATAACTCGGTGCTACCGGGCCTCAAATATCGAGCCTGAAACCCATACATAATTATTCAGTCCAATTCAATAATTTTTAATTTAATTCCTTAAACTAGCAAAATTCTAAAAATGTTGAAATTGACACGCATAATAATTAAAAATAACTCGGTACTACCGAGCCTCAAAAATCAAGCCTGGAACCCAAACATAATTATTCAGTCCAATTTTAAACATAATTAATTATTTAATTTATTAAGATAACAAAATTCTAAAAATGTTGAAATTGACACGCATAATAATTAAGGATAACTTGGTGCTACCGGGCCTCAAATATCGAGCCTGGAACCCATACATAATTATTCAGTCCAATATTAAACATAATTAATTATTTAATTCCTTAAACTAACACACACAATTAATTTTGTTTAAATTATAGTAGACGACAGGGACTTTCCTCCGCCTGCGCATCCTGGACCTGCCAAGGATCAGCTGCTAGTGTTGCAGGGCGACCATAGGTCCTCCTTTGTATGGGAGGGATAGCTATCGATGCAGGCTCTCCACCCTTGGAGACCCGACGATTTGTGGGAGTTCATCGTAGAGCATCATTTCCATGCCCGCGTAGTCGCGCGCCTACAGGCTACGGGCTTCTATACGATTTTTGAGCTTGGACGGATGCAGCTTGATTGGTCTCTCATCACGGCCTTGGTAGAGCGGTGGAGACCGTAGACACACACTTTTCACTTTCCCACTAGAGAGGCCACCATCACGATGGAGGATGTTCCGGTTTTGTACGGGCTGCGCGTAGATGGAAGGGCCGTGGCACTGCCCCAGTACATTAGATCCATGACGCGTGCACAATTTTTGGATATGATGGGGCAGTTTACTGGTTATAGACCTCAGGGCGACGCTGGGGGCAGTCGCGTTGCTTTGTCAGTCATCAAAGATAATATGGTTGTTTTGCACCCAGACATTACCGGTGAGACGGAGGATCTCCATATTGAGAGGTACACGTGGTTGGCGCTGCTCCTGTTTTTCGGGTGTGTCTTGTTCCCGAACACTTCGGGGAGTCTCTTGAGTATGCGTTTTCTCCATCATCTTCAGTAGCTGGATGATTTACCACAGTACAGCTGAGGTGCTGCTGTTCTCGCATACATGTATAGGAGCATGGGCCGGTCGAGCATGGGCCTAGCAATGGACATATGTGATTTTCTGCCCCTCCTACAGGTGACAACATTTTCGAATACTCTATTCATTATTCCGAATTCTATATGGTCGAAATGACTCATAAATTTTACATCAATCTTTTATCTTAGGTTTGGGCCTGGCAGTGGATCATGCCGTTGCAGCCACCTCTACCACCACTTGCGTCCGGTGAGGCTTATCCGTTTCTCCCTCTAGCTTCTAGGTGGATTCTCCGGCGTGGGAACTACTGAGGGACCGATGTTCATCATAATCTCCCACTTGTCAGGGATGTGCTAGATATGCTGGTGGACGGACAGGTAAATATGTACCTACACTTACTTGTTTTAAATTGAGTTGTGTTGCGCATACTCACTTTTATGTTATTATTTGGTAGTTCATCTGGACTCCTTACAGCGATGAGTTGCTAGCTCAGCTGCCCGTTTATTGCTCAGTCGATCGACTGCTTTGGAGCACCTTCGTCCCGATGATCTTCTTCGATATGGTTGAGTATCATGCCACAGAGCATGTGCTTCGCCAGTTTCACCGTCCCTAGCCTATACCGGGGGAGCCTGGATGGGTGGCTACACACTATCAGCGGGATGACCGGGCCAGGCTGGACGATATATATATAGGATGGCTAGAGCAGCAGGTCCATATTTGGGAGGAGCGAGCTGACCGTATTCCGCCAGCACCTACATTTACCCAGGAGGCCACTATTCATCTGTATGCGTCATGGTACCGCTGTCACACCCAACTGATTATCGGGAACCCCATTCATGTACTTGGCGAGCACTACAGACCATACGTCGGGAGGCACGAGGCACTGGTATATTTTTTGGTTTATTAATATCGTATAATTGTGATATAGCATTATTTAATTAATATTTTAAATGTTTCACATGCTATTGGGCATCATCACCTCTACCAGTTGGGACAGGAGATGCAGCAGCATACCGACATCTCTGCAGTCGTTGACTATGGCCGGCGGGTGGCACAGTTGGCTCGTCGGACCCTGTTTCAGGCGAGAGATACCGCGAGGTTGGACCACGAGGCTCAGTATGCGGCGCCAGAGGACTACCATCGGGGTAGGGGTGTCCCACGAGGCAGAGGTAGGGCACAAGGGAGAGGTGCCCCACTAGGCAGGGGTGACCCACAGGGTCACGGGGGTTGCGGAGGACGGTGAGGAGGTGGTCCCCAGCAAGGGGGCGTTGAGGCACCTGTCGACCCACCTGTTGAGGGACATGATGAGGACTTTGAAGTTGAGGTGCTTGGAGATGATCATCCAGGTTATATACCTCGGGTAGATGAGCCTTCCAGCAGCATGCCTTCGTACAACCTTCAGTTATCTCTGCCAGCATCGAAGGTCACCCCGTCAGGAGCATTGTCGATCACGGGTACATTCGACGGGGATGTAGACCAGTACTTTACATGCCCATCTACTGCAGTTGAGGATCGGCCCATCCGGGACGTGGATGGCGGGCACAGGTTGAGTTATGCCTCATCCCCGGCGGTTGATGCTGATCTACCACAGGCGCAAGTATGTTTGTATTACTTTAAAATCTCAATTTGTTTTATTTTCCTTAATGAGCTGACATTAATTAATTTTTAACTTTCTTATGTAGGTTTTGTCCCAGCCCATCTTTGAGGCCACTACATGCTTTGATGAGGACACCACAGATGCATATACTCAGGCGGCCGACGAGACCACGTTGAGAAAATGTTTTTTGACTCAACACGTACAATACAAATATACTTTTTCACATGCTAAGATTACTACTTGTTTTGTAGGTTGCTGACTGCTTGACGACATATTCTTCTGATCCTGCCAACTATGGTGTCGATGCTGCTGCACATCCTCACATAAAAAGGCGGCTTGATGATGATGATCCAGATAGTGTACCCAGGCGGCAGGGGATGCGACTTAGGCCAGCAGCAGCACTGAAGCACACAGGCTGCGGGACTCACTGATTTACTTATGTTTTTACTTTTTGTAAATAGTGCATTATGTAAATAATGGTAACAACTATCTTTTAACAACATTTTTATTTTAATTGCATTTGAACAACAATTTTACTTAAACAGTATACAAGAAACACAAACATTGCAAACATAACACAAAAATAAATAGTAGAACTAAAACCATCACTGCACAAAGGATAACTTAAACCATAAAATGCAGTACTATACCACGCTTTATATATTAAATTTTTCTGCAATAAAGCATCTTTTTCACATGATTTTTATCTTTTTCAGAACGATAAGACAACTCCATAAAATGCAGTACTATACCTCGCTTTATATATTAAATTTTTCTGCAATAAAGCAGCTTTTTCACATGGTTTTTATCTTTTTCAGAACGACAAGACAACTCCATAAAATGCAGTACTATACCACGCTTTATGTATTTTGTCTCGCCTATAAATAACGGCCTCATTGTAGTTATTTTGTGTGCTCAAAAATTAGTAAAAGCAAATATTTATTAAAAGTAAGGTTTTTTTTTACTAAAAGCAAATATTTCATTAAATGGCTCAACCTCTTCGTCCACCAAAGTGCAACTGTGGAAAAGAATGCTCGATGCAAAATTGTTGGGACGGTGGTGAAGTTGGACGCCGCTACTGGTGCTGTATGAACCAGTTATACAAGGTTCCCGACAAACCTATTTGTGATTTTGAGGAATGGGTTGATGAACCATGTTATCAGGAATGCTACAGAGAACAACTGCAGTTTCTTCATAATATGTGTTTATGCCAACCGGAAACACAAAGAGAAAGCGATAGAATTATTGTAGAAATGAGGGCGAAACTGAAGGAGGTGGGAGAAGAAAAATGGAAAGCACAATGGAATTGTGAAGCACAAAAGGAACGTACAAAAAAATATAAACGGGAACTTGCGGAGGTGAAGGCGAAACTGAAAGAGGTAGAAGAAGAAAAAGAACAAATGGAAGAACGATTTAAGTAGTTGGAATGGAGAATAAATGGCAACCGGGACTAAACATTGGCGTGTATATGTTTAGTGTATTTTTCATATTTCATGTATTTTTATTATGTTGGCCTGTTATGTTTGTGTTTGTGTTGTAGTAATGTTTTATTTTATTTGAAGTGGCATGTATGGCATGTATTGAAGTGGCATGTATTGGCATGTATGTGTCCTAAATTTTATTTTCATTGAAGTGAAAGTTAAGTTTAGGTGCTTGTGTTGTTATATGAAACTATCAAACCATGCTTTACATATTACATTTTCCTATAATTAAACAGCTTTTTCTTCACTCATTCCAGATTGTGGAACATAATTTTATTTGATATATATTGCAACATACACAAGTACAAACACGTATTACAAAAAACAATACCAAAACAAAAGACTAGGGGTATCCTTGATAGTTGGGTACATTCGATGAACTTGCACCAGGAGCCGGATTACCACCGCCACGCACACCACCTGAAGAACATTTACGACGGCCGTGTCCTGTTTGCGAACATATGCCACATTTACGTACATAAACGGTGTCACCAATATCCATTTGGTTCTGTATACGCGTTCTCTTTTGCACTTGCAGCTTGCGCAAATAGTCCTTGTTACATACCATCTTAAAAGTTTCCGGCGGCCAATAATGCTCAGCACCTAATGGCTGCAACTTCCCACTATACGTGTCTACGTATGCAGCAACACTATATTGCCTATAAATATAGTTTGTTGCCCCATATACAACTTGTTGAAAACACTTCAACGCATGTGCGCATGACATGTGGTAGATGATCCATTTTTCACATGAACATAACCTTCTATTTTCATTCACCATCTGTAGATTATTCCCACGGTGTCCGCGGATAGCAGTCTTAACTTCAAAAACACCCCGTTCATGATCGTACTGAAGAAATGAATGCCACTATGCTCGCCTCCTGGACCTTTTAAATCTTCTCATGGGTATTGGCATAAATTGAACACCCATGTCTATCAATGTTGATGCAGCTGCATGCCTTTCAACAAACCTCTCCGCGCTCTGTTTGAATGTCATGCGGACCATGGCAGTGACAGACAGTCCACGGGCAGACTTCAATAAGCCGTTGAATGACTCCGGCACGTTTGTAGTGAGGGCTCCCCATCGTCTGCTACCATCAACATGCAATGTCCACATATGAAGCTCATGCCCCATCAACCAAGTATAGGCTCGTGGTTCTAACTACCGGATCGCTTCCATGTGCCTCGTGAATTTGCACTGCTGGTGCTCAGTTGCATCCATCCACATTAAGTCCTGCAAGGCCTTGTCAGGATATTTCTTCTAGAAATTGGCCTTTAGGTGACGCACACAGTAACGGTGGTATGCATATGGTTCCTGTCATTCAGGCAAGTGACGTACAGAACTTAAAATACCACCATGCCGATCAGATATTAGACAAATACCTGAACGTTGTTTGACAACGTGCTGCTTCAAGTGGTTCAAAAAAATCGTCCATGTCTCTTCACTTTCGTTGGCACATATGGCAAAAGCTAGTGGAAATATTTGCCCGTTGGCATCTACTGCAACTGCAATCAAAAGCTTAATATCATACTTTCCATAGACATGAGTACCATCTATGGAAATAACAGGACGACAATGCACAAAACCATCAATTGCTGGTTTAAATAACCAGAACACATAGTTGAAAATATATTCGGGTCTGTCCGGACTCCGCTCACGCCTCCATTCAACAACAGTCCCAGGGTTAAAGTGTTGCAGTGCAGCCATGTACCTGGGCAGATTTGAAAAAGACTTATCCTAGTCGCCATAAATAAGTTCAAAGGCACGTTTGCGACCGAGATATGACTTTCTTTTGGTTATAGTACAACCATACTCCTGGTGGACGACTGTAATACACTCTTTAATCTTGAACCTAATGGACACTTCCAAATATGGAATCAAGACAAGAAAAATCAAGTCCACATCCAAGTTGAAGTGATTTTCATTGTATGTGTCCATTTCACATCTATGCTCGCTAATAAATTTACCCACTTTCCACAAACCTAATTTTTGCTTGGTGGCACGCAACATCCAGTGACAACCTATAAAGTCTCTACGGTATACAACCTTGTATTTCTCCATAGTTGACTCACTTACCGTTATCTCACGACACTCTCTTATACTATAAATTTTTACAGCCCTAATTAGGCGAGCTTTATTGGGGAAATACATGCCCTTTGTTAGAACAGCTAGTCTAGACTCATCCTACATCGTTGACCGAAATTCATCATCATCTCTTGTGAGGGAATCCACGTTCAGCATGCTTGCAAATTATCAAGGTAGGGAATATTCCGCTCATGAAATAGCACGTGGGACTCATACACTCTTGGTCTAGCGGGAGGTGGAGGAACATGCTCCCTCGTTAGCTCAGGTTCAACATTCACTTCCTCCTCATCATCACCCTCATTATGGAAAAGTGTGTCATCCCCAAACCCATCCACATTGTTGTCATAATCACTATCATCTTCTTGACTCTGCGCATCTGCCAAATCACGAGTAAATACGTCGTCTATGGACAACTGTGTGAGGTCAGGAGCTTCAAGAAGCTCGTTTTCACTGCACAAAAAGAACAAAATCATAAGTTACCCAACTAGATAAATACTATAGATATAGCTATATCACTTTACTTACAAGTCGTACTGTCTTGACATTTCATGATGGATATTTTCTTGTTGGTGATGACTCCCGTATGGACCACCGTGATCCAATACTCCAGAACTACACATATTCCAACTAGGGGCGGGGTCATAACTTGTAAAATTCATATCCGGACAGTACCCCCTATGAATAATATGAGTGTTAATACAAATTCAATTAAAACATAAAATAAACATCGCTAAAGCATAGTAAAATTGAAGTTTACC
Source organism: Nicotiana tabacum (assembly GCF_000715075.1). Lineage (NCBI taxonomy): Eukaryota > Viridiplantae > Streptophyta > Magnoliopsida > Solanales > Solanaceae > Nicotiana > Nicotiana tabacum. The sequence continues at coordinate 142,015,254 of NC_134082.1, forward strand.
AGTCGTCTTGTTGATTATATAAAGTCGAAAAATTATTTTGTGGCTGCTCATTCGCCGATGGTGACAAGTTTAAATCAAGGCAAGCTCTTTCATCAACAATCTGTCCGGCAAAAACTGCTCCAGAATAACCACCCGATGACTGGGGGTTATCCCTACTATGCACGCCCTCATTATTGGGAACGTCTTCCACCTTGACGTACATTTCCAATAATTTTATCAATAAATTCCCTGTATTTATTCGGACTCCGCAAAAAATCTCTAAGAGTTTCATCATCCTCGATGTTAAACTCAGAATAATAAGCAAACCCCTGCGGAGTCACTGAATACAAAAATCTACCGGTTACTTTAAGGTTAACCGAACGCCTCCTATCACTCATTTTTTACGTAACAACGATACCAATTTATCGTACTCCATAGTAAGCGGCAATTTAACATGACACTGTGGAGGTGAGCTATACCTCATAGAGTTATTCTCCAGCACAACCTCACCCCTCAATATAGTGAAACCCTTATTTTTGGCACTTCAGACATTGTAAAAAAATGAATGATAAGAAGAAGAGAGAAGTATGAACGTAAGTTTGAATAAAGTATTGAATGGATTTTCATAAAATTGAAACGCCTTTAAATAAGGCAAGTCCGAGCTTGGGGCGTAGAATTTTTCTATGTAAAACGCAGTACAATACTACGTTTTATGTATTTAAATTATTGGTATGTCAGTTAATTGGTGGGGCCAAAAATCAGAGTAAAACGCAGTATAATAGTACGTTTCAGTGTAAAAAAAACAAATGTTGTCTGCATTCCTAAATGAAATACAGTACTGTATTGCGTTTAAGTAAAACGCAGTATAGTACTGCGAATTAGTAAAAAAAAAATTTTTTTAAATAATACGCAGTACTATACTGCGTTTTACTTTAACTGCAAAAAAAAATGTTGTTTGCGTTTTAATAATACGCAGTACATACTTTTTTTTTTTGCATTAGAAACGTGTTTTTTGTCCAAAAAAAAACAAAAAAAGTTTCGACTCCGTCATTTTATCACCCACGTCACCACATCTCTTATCAGATCATTTGTACACATCAATATTTGGTCATTTGTTTCTGTTAATCATCAACTTTTAACTATATGCCATTAATAAGCATGTTTTGATAATTCAAAAATGTTTAGATATAGAGTTGTTGCTTAATGCACTGCTTTCTGAAATTCCACCTAATATATAAATGATAATTCTACAAGAAGTTACTAAATTTTAGATAATTTTTTGTTACTTTCATATCAAATCCTTTTTAATGGAAGAATAGCCAAGGAGGAACAAAAAAGAAAAGATAGGTGCATGTCTTTTCCGAAATTTTACGCCACTGAACTCCAATTTCTACCAGTAACTATGGTTAGGTTGTGCGAATCAATTTCATAATATTGCAATAATTATTTTTGGATTTTCAGGTACTTTCTGACTCCAATCATTGACGTAGTTTGGAGGCCAACTATAAATTTCCAACTAAGATTTGTTTTATTATATAATAGATCTTATATAGTCCATATTAGCTACATAATGCTGGGTAATACAGTTTCCAGCTTGCTACTATGATACAAGGCTACTAAACTAGTCGATAGTAATTACCTATAACACTGTTCAATATGTATTGTAATTTTGTTTAAAAAGATGTATAGGGTGAGATCTGTTTTTTCCTCATTTCAGGAATTCATGTTGGTCAGTAAGAATTAAGAATATAGTAGAACTTTTCCTTCGTGGCCCACCTCGCTATGTAAGAATTAAGAAACAAAAACTTTAGTTTAGACATATTTTTCAAGTGAGAGACACTTCACTCAATTTTGAAAATTGAAAGAGGCAAACGTTTAAAAAAGAGGAAACAACGATCATGGCCCAGCTAAAGTCTAAAAAGAATATTTAGCAACACAAAGAATATTTTTTTTTTTGCTTTTATTCTAATTAAAAAATGATAATTATAGTACTCTTAAATAGTATACTCCATTTACTTTTATCCGATGGAGATAAGGTAGTAAGACAGCTAAAATTTAATACACCTTGTAAATTTACGACAGAAAAGACTTGCCATAAATCCAAAATTTGATATTATAGCAATGGAGCTGAAGTTGTCCCTAAGTATTATCTAAACTTGTTTAGTCAACTTTAATGTGAATGTAAGAATTACTTAGAAACCTAATTACACCAATTTAATTGAAATACATGCTATAATGTCTTTTGCATATATTCTTATCACCTCACAGCAGTTAATGTAGTATACTTTTTTTAATGTTACTTTGTCATTTAATTATAGTAAATAAATTAATATGCTTTTATACTAAACATTGTTATTTTTCTCTCTCTATTTTGCAGAAATAGCCAAAATGATACTCCAATTGAATGAACACTTCAACGGCATTATTTCCCGGCTAAAAGAAAGGGCTACTTATAACAAAGAAAAGACCCATTTCTCTCTCTCTACCTCTAATTTTCTCTGTCTAGATCTGGGATCCCCAAATTTCGATTTCTCCCCATTCTCTCTTTTACCATTTCTCCCCTTTTTCTCATTTTCATTTCACCACCCTACTCCCTTTCCCCTTTCCCCTCTTCTACATTTCTCTCTGAATTCCCCCTCTTCGTAGAATTAGGGTTAGGGTTTGGCCAACAGAAAAAAGAAACAGCATTTTGACATGTCTCGGTTTTCTCTGCTGGGTTTTCATGCCATTATATATGTACAACGCCACTGAAAGCAATTTCAGAGACTAAAAAGAAAAACAAGTAGCTCTCCCCACATACCACATTTCCATCTTCTTTTTTTGTTTTTAATTTTTTTCTGGGAATCAGGTCTTCTCAAGAAGATCTGAGAAGAAAAATGAGTGCTTCGAGGTTTATAAAATGTGTGACGGTAGGTGATGGTGCCGTTGGAAAAACGTGTCTCTTGATTTCTTACACCAGCAACACCTTTCCCACGGTTTGTCCTTTTTTTTTTTTTCATTTTGCATCTTTTCCCTTAATGTGGCTGTTGTTTTACCAATAGATTGATAAAAAAAGTAGTAGCATTTCTATTTATACGGTAGCCATTGTAAAATTATTGCGGTTTCTAGTTTTTCCTCTTATTGAGTAATGAAAATGAAATGGGCTGTGGTTTCTTTATTTTGTAATTTAGGTTCTATATGGTGTATAAAAATGGTACTCTATCTTGTTTGTTCTCTTGGAGAGTTCTGAGTTCACAAATTTGTTTGCTTCAAGCCACCTTTTAATGCATACTAATTAATGCCTTATTACAAATCATTGTTATGTTAATAAAAATTGCATCTTCTTTATTCTCTTGGAGAAAGTTTTTGGTTCCCACCATTTGTTTGCTTCAGGCCACCTTTGTAATTATATATTGAGTTATTCCATTATTACGAAGTTTACATGCCCCTTTTACAGTCTGGCGGTGATAATTAGCTGTAAATGTGAGAAAACTGAGGAATATAATGCTCTGTAACGTTAACTTGATGATTTTTGGATTGCTTCAATTAATATTCACTCTCTGCTGCATTTACATCATTGTTGTCTTTGGAGAAAGTTGTGGTATTATCATATCATCAGGATTTCATATGTTTTCTGTATTCTGAGACTGATATCAATCGTTTTCCCATGGTTATTGAAATATTTGACAGGATTATGTGCCTACTGTGTTCGATAATTTCAGTGCAAATGTGGTCGTCAATGGGAGTACTGTCAATCTAGGGTTGTGGGATACAGCTGGTAAATATTTGAGATGCCATTTAGTATGCATTTGCTACTGAGCTTCTGATTACTATGACATATTAATGTATTTTGATGCATATATCTCTACCATGAAAAACTTGCTGTCCACATTTATTGACCCTGATGAGTTTATACGGATTGCAGGACAAGAGGATTACAATAGGTTAAGACCTCTGAGTTACCGTGGAGCTGATGTTTTCATCTTGGCATTCTCTCTCATTAGTAAAGCCAGCTATGAAAATGTTTCCAAGAAGGTGCGCTTCTGATTCTGTTTGTTTGCATTACTGAGTTTTCTGATTATCCAATATTAAGTTTGTTTTGTTTATATGTTTCCAGTGGATTCCTGAGTTGAAGCATTATGCCCCCGGTGTTCCAATAGTGCTTGTTGGAACAAAACTTGGTGAGAATTCCATTAAACATGATCTGATCTTGTTTTGTTTCATATATCTACGCATGGTGGTGATCAAGTTATCTCTTCAATCTTTACTATTTGTTGTTCAATTCTGGGTGGTAAAAAGAACTAAATCAGAGAGAAAATTGCCGTGGTAATAGAAGGATGTTGCAGCAACCTATGACCTAACTTGCTTGATTAAGTGAGCTTTGATTGTTTGTAGTCGTAAATGAACCTAGTACAGTGGAACGGATCTAGATGATTCATATAGCAGAGATACCCGATGGATTAGGGATTAAGTTGTAGTTTTTTGATTGATTGATCTAACTGATCTTAGTAACTGATAAAGTTTCAAGTAAACTGCCGAAGAGCAACCAAAGAGAATGGTGGGCATTTGATCCTGTGGAGCTGGTGAATGATTGGTGGGTAGTAGTTGGGGTATCTTGTTGCTTTTGCTCATATGTTCTGACGTTGTGTTATCTACTTTCCACCTGTTTTGGACGCAGATCTTCGAGATGATAAGCAGTTCTTCATAGACCATCCTGGTGCTGTGCCAATTACTACTGCTCAGGTAAGAATCACCCGCACCCTTCCTCCCTTTGATGTTCTGCTGGATATTATACCTTGCTCTCTCTTTTTGCTATTATTTTGACTTCCCCTATTTCAATTTTTAGGGTGAGGAGCTGAGGAAAACGATTGGAGCACCTGCTTACATTGAATGTAGTTCAAAAACACAACAGGTAAGTTTTCTGTGGAGCATCTTATTCTTTGCCCTGAAGTTCTTTTGAGATGCTTCTTGTTAAGCGTATGATTGAAATGTCCTTGTTGCAGAATGTGAAAGCAGTCTTTGATGCTGCTATTAAGGTCGTGCTCCAGCCACCCAAGCAGAAGAAAAAGAAGGGGAAGGCCCAAAAGGCATGTTCGATTTTGTGATCAACAGTAGGTCCAACGATATTACGGGTCACAGTTCTCCTTGTAATCTCCCTAATATTCCTTTGTCTCGGAGATAGTAGGAGGTCCATGTATGTCTCATTAAATTTACTTGTGATCTCTTGAATTGTCAGGTGGCTCTGTTTTTTGTATTGCTGTCATCTCTAATTGTTGAGTCACAGCACCTTGTTGTAGGCCACTGTATTGTGCCCTCTCTGTTTTCATTTGCTTTATGTATTAATGATTGAAAGATCCAGTTAGAAAAAAGAAATTTTCCCGCAATGTTGACTTCATATTTCTTTGAATTTGCTTTTTAAAATTTTTCTTCCTCTGAGGGTCTTTTGAAAACGACCTCTTTGCCTTAACGTCTGCGTACACATTACCCTCCCCAGACCTTACTTGCGAGATCTCACTGGGTTGTTGTTGTTACTTTTTAAAACTTTGAACATCATAAACCTTCTTTGATATTACAGTTAACCTAATACTCTCTCAAGCTGTTCCACCCTTTCTTCTACATTTTCTTTTCAGTTGCTTCTTTAAGTTCATAGTGTATCTGGTAGCGAAAAAGAAATTGAAGTTAGGAAAAACAAATGTTTGAATGTTTTTCTGAATTTAAATGTTATGACTCTACTTTATTTTCTTGGCCTGATGATGAAGCTACTCTTCTACCTGTCATTTGAATTCCTAGTTGCTCTTCTCGGCTTTCTTCTTATTTTGAAAAAAAGAAGGGAAAAGGAATAAAGTTTGTGAAGTTGAAAAAGCTAAAAAGATAAGATAGCAGAATTCATTCGAGGTGATCCACTACTAAGGTCCTCTTTCTATAATGGTGGTGGACAACAAATAAATTGCATACTAGCAGTTGACTTGACCCTAGTCTATGATAATTTTCATTTCTTAATCTAAATTAAATGGGGAATGACGGCTCTACAAACATGAGATGAAGTGGCAACTTGATTGCCAGATATCAAAATTGCAGTTTGATTAGATTCTCCTTTGTCATATCTCAGCTGGCGAGGTACAATTCCTATTCTAATTAAGAGAATATGTCCATCCTATGACCTTTTAATATTTTATAACGGAATAAGAGATTCTTGCTACTATTGATAGAGTATAAATTCAAGGGGGTTTTGACACAATTACCCACAAAAATAAAACTATTTACCCTTGTCTACCCATTTGTTTTTCTACCCATAAACTAATTACATTTTCTATCCATACTAGTTTTTGTAGGGAATTTTTTCTTTATTCTTCAATTCTTTTTTATTTCTATGCTTCTTTTCTTCTTCTTTTTCTTTTTTCTTTTCTTTTCTGCTTTTCTTTTTTCTAGTTTTCTTCTTTTTTTTTCTTTTTTTGCCTTTTCTAACTTATTTAATTTTTTTATATTGCTTTTTTCTTCATAATCTAATTTTATTTACCGTTTTTATTATTTTTTATTATTGTTTTTTTATACAATAAGAAATATTTAGTAAATATTTTTCACATTTTTTAAAATATAACTAGTACAATATACCTTTTATTTTATTTTTCTTTCTCATTTTTTAAATTTAATTATTAAACTGAAATAATATCAGTTGTCACTTGATCTAATATTTTAAGTATCACATTGACTGCTGTTGAGCACCATAAATTACATAATTAGATTTTAAGAATCAACACGTGATTGCCATGCAAACCTTGATATCCTTCCCTATAAATATCAGTACACACTCTATCATTAGCAGTAATACAATCAGTTATAGAGCAAGAAAACATAATCTACGACAACCAAATCTCCGTATATACTCGTTAGAATAAAAATGATAATAAAATATTTAAAAATAGAACAAAAGTATAAGTAGCGAAAAATACTTCTAGTACCATGTGATACCAATATGGTATATATGTATACCAACGGAGCATATGATTACTCTAGAATATTGCTACAACTATCTGCGACTATACTACTCTACCAAAACATTAAAGGACACAATAAAAGTATGAGAAAATTACATGCTCGTATTGCAAGCTAAATATTCACAAAACAACTTGTTCATTTCGTATACTAAGAGGGTATATAGTTGTATGGGGTCGTTCCAACAATTGCCTATAACTATAAAAACTATTAATACACATAATTTATGTCCATCGGCACACAAAAAATCTAGCATTATTGCAACTCATGTTGATATAAATAATTTCATAATACAATTCACTTAAAATGCAGTTAAAACAACCAAAACAATGTTCAAACTACCATATGATACCAATATGGCATATAACTATACCAACATAGTATACCTTTTTACTAGTTAATTTTCGGCAACTATATAACTATACTACTATTACATAACACACATGCATAAAGAGAAAAAAAATAGGGTATCACATATTAATATAATAAGGTATTTCAAGATATTGTACTATATTACTATTATTAAAAGAACATCAAATATTGTACCAATTAAATACAGCTAACACAACCAAAAAATAATTCAACTAGCATATGATACCAATATAGTATATAGCTATACTAATAGGGTATATAGTTGAAATGAATTGTATACTAAAATGGTATATTTGTATACTATTTGGGTATACAATACAGTATATTGTTACAATATAGCTATATACCCCTACAACATATTGTATACCGTAGCAGTATACTATTAAGTAACTGTGTTCTTCTTCTATTTTCAGTGAAAATATTCGATCTTAATCATCTCAAATCAACTTCAAATATGATCAAATTTCAGTATGAATTTCTAGAAGATACTATGTGCAATATTTAATAACACCCACTTTGAATAAAATAAGAAATCTTCAAAAACAAAAATTGAGCTTCAAGCCAACAATGGTGGATCTTCAAACACACATAAAAATTCAGATTTGGGAAGCTACACGAAGGTACTTTAAGCAATATTTTATAGCACCCACATCAAATTAAACAATAAATCTTCAAAATAAAATTTCCGTTTTAGAAGCTTCAAGCTCAACAATGGTGGGTCTTCATACACACAAAAATCATAAGGAAAGCTTGGGTTGAACATCTTAATGAAGATCGATCTATTGAAGATTCAAACCTAAAAGTTTGAACTCATACACATAAAGTTCCAATTTTTTTTCTTCAGATCTAAATTTGGATCCACTACTTTGTAATATTTCTCTATTGGATAAAGGATAAGACTCACTGAAAGCTTTTTCCTACTTAACTTTCTTGCTAATGATATATGGAAGAGAGAATTTAAGAATAAAAGGAATTGCTTATTGGAAGAATATGAGAATTAATGTTGTAAAAGGAAGAAAGAGAAAATAGGGAGAAAAACAGGGGAACATATAAGAAAATTTTAAACAGAAACAGTGATAGGGAGGCCGGGTAATTAATATAGGTGGGGCAGGTAAATACTGTAACTATTTTCAAAATGGGTAAAAGCGAGTAAATATTTTGGTTTTTGTGGGTATAAAGTGTAGTTTCCTCTAAATTCAATGCGGTTGGCAATATAAAGATATTTATAATAATATCACTTATAACATAATTACAAATAAATATCTATAATAAGTATTGGTAACCTAGTCAATATAGGATTAGAATGCTATCACAAGATTACATTATTGATTTCAATGATCTTTACAGTCAATATTCAACATTTGGATGCTGTAATACTGTTACAAAGGGCAAGTTGGAGCTCATTTTTGGTCAAAGATGAGCTAAGTTTGATTGATCTCTGTAACATTATGGTTTCTTTTTTATCAAAATCAAAAGGCAATGAGACAAAAAGGTGGGAAAAGGTGTATATTCACTCAAATGGTGTGAAATTTTTCTAGCCTCACATTAATTGAATAATGTATACCGTCCATTAACCAAATTATGCCTCCCCCACCCACTCCCTTTCTAAAAGAATATCAATTAAAATATCTTATATTGGACTAAATCTTTGTAAGTGAAATAGTTAAGATCTGAATTGGAGTACGCTGTAATAGGTTTAACGTTATCATGCATCAAGAAATCTTTCTTTTGCCACTGCACATCCTCCACTTGAAAGGAAATTTTAAAAATGCAAGAAAATTAAGGGGAAAAATACTACTCCATAATTGGGACCTCCTGTGAAAAAGGGGAAGAAAACAAGCTGGATGCAGCATATTGCTAATGTATAAAATGTACTTTCACGGTTCAATTTGGTTCGATTTTTCACTTAAAATTTTCGATTTAGTGCAATACTAAGTTTAATGTAACCACCCCCCGCCCCCACAAAAAAAAAAAAAATTTAAAAATAAAAATAAAAATAGGAGCCAGTATAGCAGTTTCTTGAGAAGTGGATACAGCATATTGCGAATGTATAAAATGAAGCCTTAAAGTGGGAAATACTAATCAAAGTTTTATCCTTGTCAAATTGGAAAGTCTGTTTGGGAAACCAAGAAAAATTATGCGGAAGAATAATCTTTTTGTGTTTCTTCACACGGCTGAAAATCATTCTATCGTTCTTTTTAAAGTTGAAGAGTGGATGCATTGCTTTCTGCTACAGAATCTAATATCAATGTCAATGTGTGACCACATAACAAAAAGAAAGTTTTTCTTTCTACTCTTTGCTCCTTTATATAAACACTACCATTCCACTTATTATGAGGATATCAAAAACTCAAAAAATCAACATCTTTCATCAAGTTTATCTCTTCTCTCCTCTCCTCATAACTTCTATAATCTTGTCATCTTCATTCTTCTTTGAACTAAGTGGTGGTATTAATTAATGGCATCCAGGAGAATTCTCAAGGAGCTAAGGGACTTGCAAAGAGACCCTCCCACTTCATGCAGTGCAGGTATAAACATATTGGCAGTAATCAACCAGGGTTGTGGTAGAGTAATAAGTACTCCTTCATTCTTAACCAGAGGTCGAGCCTTGGGTATGAAGTCGCTTCTGTTAGGGAGCGTTTTACTTACCAACATGGAATTTACCGGAGAATCCGGATTTAGTCGGGCCCCAATGTGGATACTGAACACCGGATGGGAAACCAAAAAAAAATATTTAGTAGTGGTATTAGCCAAGTCAAACTAGTATTGTAAGAAGTTCTTGCCAAATTTAAAGATAGTTTCAAGTAGAAACTTATTTTCAAGATTTTTTGTAAATTTTTCAGGTCCAGTAGCTCAGGATATGTTCCATTGGCAAGCAACTATAATTGGTCCAAATGATAGCCCTTATGCTGGTGGTGTTTTTCAAGTCACCATCCATTTCCCCCCTGATTACCCTTTCAAACCTCCCAAGGTATGGTTTTCAATTAATCTCACACAATCATATCCCCCCAAAGAAAGAAAATTAAAGAAGGGGAAATAACAAACGACTAGATGATATTAAGTTTCATATATATATTGGCAGGTGGCTTTTAGGACAAGAGTTTTCCATCCAAATATAAACAATAATGGAAATATTTGTTTGGACATTCTTAAGGATCAGTGGAGTCCTGCCCTCACCATATCCAAGGTACTATTGGTTTCTACCTATTTCTCCTCAACTCCCATATAGTATATTGTATTAATGATTTACTACATGAATCAAAAGGGTGAAATGATCCTTGGACATAAGGCAAGTAACTTGTTAAAACGGGTTAATTTGCTAAGTAAAAATTATTTAGACTGTCAGTATATATATGCTAAATTCATTCTTTAATTACCGACATTTAAACAAGCGACAATAGTCTTGAGCATAATACAGTATACGCTTTTATAGTTCTAACAATTTTGATGCATTTGCTGTTGGTTTTGTCGATACAGGTTTTGCTCTCCATATGTTCACTGCTAACAGATCCAAATCCAGATGATCCATTGGTTCCAGAGATTGCTCATATGTGCAAGACTGATAGGAACAAGTATGAATCAATGGCTCGTAGTTGGACTCAAAAGTATGCTATGAACTGAGTCTGAAGACATCAAGAAAAAACTCTAGTTTGTGACAAACATGAATTTCTTGCTATCGAGCAATATATAAAATGTTCAGGAAAACTGGTACTCTTATGAAAAAATGAGACTGAGTGACAGTTGGATGTATTTAAATCTCGGGATTTGTTTTAAATAAAAGGGAGATTTTACTGTCTTCATATTAAACAAGAGAATTGTGATTAAGTTTGATGATGTAAATTGTAATCCTTCCTTCAAGCCATGTGGATAAGGAATTTTTAACTCCTATAGCAAAGGTTAACACCTTATTTATTTTAAATAAATACCATTTAAAAAAATTATATTCTATAGATACCTTTTAATGTTTATAGCAAAATATCTAATTTTGGTTACCTCCTACCCCTAAGCCACTAAATACGCTATTCAGTTACACTATTTTCTTTCTCTCTCTATTTTGATACATGTCATTCTCTTCCCGTAAAAAACCAAAAAAACGTATAGAAAGAGAGACGAACGACAAGAATGACGACGGTGAAGACACCAATGGTAGCAAGAAAGATCTTTTGATCATGGTTACAACAATCCCTAAGTTCCCAATTTGGATTCATCCTTTTTTTCTGCCAGCCCCAATTGCTTAAACCCTACAAAGCTTCAACGTTTTCTGCTCCTACAAACAAACTAAACCTCAATTCAAAATTAGTTAGGATAAGCAATTCAAGATTTTTGCTTCCACCAAACAACTGAAAAATTCAACTTTTCAAATAGAGACTTTGTTTAATGAGTTTATTCAACAACCCAGTTAGCAATTACATGTAACCGTTCACCAGTGTAACAGTGACCGGAGAAGATTAAAACGACGGCGTTTTGTCGTTTATTTTTGGATATTGGTAGGTGGAGTTGTTAACTGTAAATGGATTTTCTCAATCAATATCTCTTCTTCTTAACAAAGTAAACACAACAGATTTTTGTCGTTTACTCTGTCAACGTATCACGATGTATTTCAATATATTTTCAACGTATCACGTTGTATTTTCATGTATTTCATTGTATTCATTGTTTTTTTCCCATTGTAATTCAATGTATCTCGCTGTATTCCATTTATTTCATTGTATTCACTGTCTCGCTATATGCCATGAATGTATTCATATGTTTTTTAACTAATATAATTTATGCATTCAGATGTATTATATAATTTCTCTGAAGATTGCTATATTTTTGGGGTATTTTTCGGTTGAGAATCTTTTTTATAACTGGAAATACAAAATTTGTGTGTTATAATTGAGTTTGTTGAGTTATATTATAAGTCTACTATGTTAATTGATTCACTTTCCGTTTAAAAATAGTGTAATCCCTTGTTTCACGCCGTGAATACAGTCGAATACAATAATTTGTCCAGCTGTAATCCCATATTTCATGCCATGAATACAGTCAACTAATTAGCCGGACTTCCCTGATTCACGCCTATTTTTGCTACTGTATTCATGGATACAGTAGCTTAAATACATCTAATACATCTTATAACAACAGAAAACGTATCTACAATCCGTAATATAGCAAATGATATCTATAGATAACTAATTACCACTAAGAGATAGTGTTTTATAAAAATTTCTGAATGGACAACTCATGGGGCATTTGCATCTATACCCGCTTTTTGTGTCACGTTTTAACTTGTGCCCGCTTTACAAAAAATATTACAAGAGTACCCGCTTTTTCGCATAACTTCAGCATACGGGGCTGAAGTTGCATAGACAATCACCCAAAACTTCAGCATTCTAGTAGTCGGGCCTGAAGTTTAGCTCTAGAGCTGAAGTTTTTGTTTTGTAACTGTTGAATTTCAGCTCTAGAGCTGAAGTTTTTGTTTGTAAGCTTCAGCTCTAGAGCTGAAATTTTTGTTTGTAAGCTTCAGCTCTAGAGCTGAAGTTTTTGTGTTGTAACTGGGAAACTTCAGCTCTAGAGCTGAAGTTTTTGTATTGTAACTGGGAAACTTCAGCTCTAGAGCTGAAGTCTGAGGCAATCACTACTGTTTTTGGTGTTTCGCGGTTGATCAACTAGAAAGAAAAGAGAACTAAATAACTTCAGCTCTAGAGCTGAAGTTTTTGTTTTGTAACTGTCGAACTTCAGCTCTAGAGCTGAAGTTATTTAGTTCTCTTTTCTTTCTAGTGCTTGTGTGTTCCAGTTCTTTTCTTTCTTCTTCAACTTCCGCTTTTTTGTCTTTCGTTTTGTAATTTTAAACTCCAGTTATTTCTTGCTTGCTGAATTATTAATACTCTTGAATTCAAATTTTATTTTAAACAAGTTCCCTTCTAAACCTACCTGATAAAGATAAAGAACTATCAATATACAAGTGTATTCAGCATAAATTCTTATTATGAGTAGAACAACAACTTCAAAGGTGTTATATTACAGAATACAGATGTACATTTAAAGCAAACATAAATTGTTTTAATGTGTGCTGAGCACCAAAAATAAATACGTACTACATAAAAGGTAAAAGTTAAGAGGAGGAGAAAGGGGAAAGAGCAGGAGAAAGAGGGCTGAAATTATTTAAAAAGTGGGTACAAGTTAAAAAAATTTTAAAAAATGGGTATATGTTAAATGGGGGCGACCAAATAGGCGGCCCGTGCAATTTTTACACAACTCATGTGCCATGGCCCAGACCCCTGTTGGCATGCTTGTAAAAGTTGAGCAACTATTTGTCAAAATCCCAAACCACACTCTTCATACTTGAACCCCCGTATTATACATCAAGCACTGCCAATTCAAATTGTCGAGTTTAAACCTTTGGCCATAGAAGGACCACCACATGTAATTCGCACCCGAAGGGCTAGAATCAAGCACAACACATTTTGGTATTCATGATCATTTCATTGCTGATGGAACATACGGGTCGGCAATTACCCTGATTGATTTATTTGGGTTCATTGGTTATCAACGAGATATGGAATATTAGTGTTAATGTTAGGCCAGTAAAAGGCCATAGTTTATGAAAAGCCTACTTTAAAATTTCTGAATATTAGCTTATTTATAATTAATCGGCCGCAATAGCCTGATACAAAATTGATTGGCTTCCTTATGATATCACATTTTCCACCAACAGAGTTGCTTCAAGAGTAATATTTGATTAAAAGTCATTGGTAATTTGAGAAATGTTTAGGCAAATTCAAATGGGATAGGGCATGTTATACAAAAATACAGGACAAATTATTCCAGTGCTTATCATAATCACATATTTGAACTAGATATTCACGAACTATCTCCCCACCTTTCTCCACCTCAAAAGAAAAGTCTAAAACCTCCAAAAAAATCTAAAACAATTACCGGTGGCAAGCGCTCAAAGTCATAACTGGAGAGCAAATTATTACAACAATCACTCACAATCTTTATTAGGATATGCCGTGAAGGCGTGATCAGGATATACACGTCTCTGCAGCTGCTTCTGCTAGCCCGGTTTCGAATACATTTTTCTCTAGAGCAAGTTGAAAATGAATCAATTTTGTACTTGAACAAAAATGTGTTGCTTTCTCTGACACCAAAAATTCAAAATCCTTGGGAGAATGTCTATTTGATTATGACTTGGTGCCTGATGGGCTCGAATTTCTCACCAACTGCACCACCTTTATCCTTCTGGAACTGGATATATCGCAGGGTGCTTGCAAAGTAGGTATCTGCTGCAGGATCTGCTGTTGTATTTTCGCTTTGCATTTCAGTTGTGATTAGTTCAATCAGGCTCTGGATGGAGGCAACATTAATCTGCGAGACCCCTTTCTCAAAGAAATATAGATACCTGTTAACATACAAATGGTTCTGTTGTTAATGACTTCCAAAAGAACAGTATTTGAGAAGGAAAAAGAGCAGGAATGAAGAGTTGGTTTTACTTGTTTAGAATTTCTATAAAGAGCAAGACCGATCCACTGCTTCCTCGGGTTGCAGTGGACATTTGTTGAGCAGCATTTGCAATCCTTAAGGCCCGCTTTAAGCAAAGCAAAACCCTGGATTAAAAAAAAAAGTAACACATGAGAAGAAGGCAACACAAAAGCATGAAACCAAAAGGAACTCAAAAGAGCCTTAGTAAGTTTAAATTAAATTTATAATTTATCCCCTAAATATGCATGGGATAGCTATGAACCTTTCTCCATCCTTGATATTGTCCTGATCGTCAACCCAGAAAAGATGTGAACAAGCATATACAGCCCTACATTGATCAGGCTTCTTAAGGAGCTTTGCAGAGTACTTGAGGATACAAAGGGGACAGAGCAGTTAGAATCTATTTGTAATGATATTAAAATCAGCAAAAGCAAATAGGAGATGCTAAAACAATTACCCCCGTGGCCTTGTGCGTTAATGTATCCCTGTTCTCAACACCAAAGATGTGCGTTCTCTGAAGAGTCCCTATTATCAAGTGTATTGCAGTCACCTGTGCTTTGGAGTCCTGCCAAACAATTGAATTAACATTAGAAAAATCAACTAAAGCTTCCACGCAAACATATAGCATGCCAGGAATTCCAGAATATAAAATTGAGACAAAAAAGCAGATACTACCGAGATTTCTTCTTCATATAGCATATAAGCTTGAGTGAAAAATTCATAGGCAACAGGCTCTAGGCCAGAGTCATTAGCAGCCTGAGCAACAGAGACAACTGCTTGTCAGTAAAAAACAGATGCGAGCTATCTTCCACAAGTTTGAACGGAAATCATGTACCTCAGCACACTCCAAGTACAACTTCAACGCTAGTTCCGGTACTGGAACAATTGAGAGAGCCTCAATAATCTAGAACAAGGTGTAGCTCATAAGTAACAGAATTACCTCAGGACATTCATAAGAATGGTAAAATTGTAAGAATGACTGCAAATGAAGGAAGACAAGCTAAAGAAAGAAGGAATAGAAGAACACAACTCATAAAACAAGATTTACACTAATAACATCCCCATTCTGTTATAATACCTGATTGAGAATCTGAAAAAATTTCTCAGGCATAGCAGATGCCTCATCCTCAGGAGCATTTTCATCATGACTATGCAGTTGCCTAACAAACTAGAAACAAAGGGAAAATACATCAGTGGTACAACAAAGTAGGTCAATCTATTTGTGAAGGAACTCTCCTCTCTTTCTTCTCTTTAATGGGGAACATGGGGTGGGGGTAGGGGGTAATATACTATTTTTTATGTTCTCTTCTTAGAACGAGTAGTTCCATAGGTGAAGGATCATGCTGACACGCTACATATTCACAAGTCTGCTTCATTTAGCTTAGCACAGAGGGAAAACAAGGAATATTGAGCACCAAACTCCTCTAATAGTCCTTAAGTTGCAGATTCAAACCTTAAGAGAGTTAAAAATAAGGGGAGGGATGGTACAAGGAAGCCTCTTTGGTCCTCCTGTCAAAATGTGTTTATGCACGGCACAAATCATCTGCAATACAATGAAATAGCAAATTGTAACTGTGAGAAGGCATGGGAGAAAATATGATATATTGATATTGTGTGTTCAATACAATACAAGAGGTCCTTATTTATAGCTATACTATACAAGGACATACTACTCCTATTCCAATGTGGGACAAGACTACATTATGTACATATCTAACACTCCCCCTCAAGCCGGTGCATACACGTCATATGTACCGAGCTTGTTACGCATGTAACTAATACGAGAACCAGTAAGAGACTTAGTGAAAATATCTGCTAGTTGATCATTCAACTTTACAAACTTTGTAACAATATCTCCTGAAAGTATTTTTTCTCTAACAAAGTGACAGTTGATCTCAATGTGTTTAGTCCTCTCATGGAACACCGGATTTGACGCAATATGAAAAGCAGCTTGGTTATCACACACTAGTTCCATCCTGTTGATTTCTCCGAACTTTAACTCCTTGAGCAACTGCTTGACCCAAACTAACTCACACGTTGCCATAGCCATGGCCCGATATTCCGCTTCGGCGCTAGATCGAGTAACTACATTTTGTTTCTTGCTCTTCCACGAGACCAAATTACCTCATACTAGAACACAATATCCAGATGTAGATCGTCTATCAGAAGGTGATCCTGCCCAATCAGCATCTGTGTACCCAACAATCTGCTCGTGGCCTCAATCCTCGAATAGTAATCCTTTGCCCGGAGCTGACTTTATATACCGAAGAATACAAACAACTGCATCCTAGTGACTATCACAGGGAGAATCCATAAACTGACTTACAACACTCACCGGAAAAGAAATGTCAAGTCTAGTCACTGTGAGGTAATTCAATTTTCCAACCAACCTCCTATATCTCGTAGGGTCTCTAAGAGGCTCCCCCTGTCCAGGCAGAAGCTTAGCATTCGGATCCATAGGAGGGTCAATAGGTCTGCAACCCATCATTCCAGTCTCCTCGAGAATGTCTAAGGCATACTTCCGCTGTGAAATAACAATACCTGAGCTAGACTGAGCGACCTCAATACCTAGAAAATACTTCAGTCTGCCCAGATCCTTAGTTTGGAAGTGCTGAAAGAGATGTTGCTTCAGATTAGTAATATCATCCTGATCGTTGCCAGTAATAACAATATCATCAACATAAACTACCAGATAAATACACAGATTCGGAGCAGAATGCTGATAAAACACAAAGTGATCAGTCTCACTACGAGCCATGCCAAACTCCTGAATAATTGTGCTGAACTTACCAAACCAGGCTCGAGGGGACTGTTTCAAACCATATAGTGACATGCGCAATCTGCATACACAACCACTAAACTCCCCCTGAGCAACAAAACCAGGTAGTTGCTCCATATAAACTTCCTCGCCAAGATCACCGTGGAGAAAAGCATTCTGAATGTCTAACTGATAAAGAGGCCAATGACTACAGCAGCCATGGACAAAAAAAGACAAACAGATGCTACTTTAGCCATGGGAGAGAAAGTATCACTATAATCAAACCCAAAAATCTGAGTATATCCTTTTGCAACAAGACGAGCCTTAAGCCGATCAACCTGGCCATCCGGGAAGACTTTGACTGCATAAACCCAACGACAACCAACAGTAGACTTACCTGTAGGAAGAGGAACAAGCTCCCAAGTGCCACTCGCATGTAAAACAGACATCTCGTTAATCATAGTCTGTCGCCATCCAGGATGAGATAGTGCATCACCTGTAGACTTAGGAATAAAAACAGTGGACAAAGAAGATATAAAAGCATAATGAGGTGACGACAGACGATGATAACTTAGACCAACATAGTGGGGATTAGGATTAAGTGTGGCCGTACACCTTTGCGAAGTGCAATTGGTTGACTAAGATGAGACAAGTCCGCAGTAGGTGCAGAATCTGATGCAAGACGTGAATCACCTGGGCCTGATGCTAGATGTGGACGGCGATGATAAGTCAAGAGTGGCGGAGCTGCAGAAGGTTGAACTAGATTATGTGGAGGAATTGGACCTATAGGTGGTGGAGCTGGAGATGTAGAGGAAGATGGATGGGAGATAGTGACTGAATCTCCAAAAGAAGAGACTGGTAGTACCTCAGAAATATCTAAGTGATTACCTGGACCTGTGAAGTATGATTGGGTTTCAAAGAAGGTAACATCAGCGGACATAAGGTACCGCTGGAGGTCAGGAGAATAGCATCGATACCCATTTTGCGTTCTCGAGAAACCAAAAAATACGCACTTAAGAGCACGGGGAGCTAATTTATCTGTTCCTGGAGTAAGATTATGGACAAAACAAGTGCTTCCAAAGACACGGGGTGGAAGAGGGAACAAAGGTAAGTGGGGAAACATAACAGAGAATGGAACTTGGTTCTGGATAGCTGAAGATGGCATACGATTAATAAGATAGCAAGATGTAAGAACTGCATTCCCCCAAAAACGCAACGGAGCATGAGATTGTATGAGTAGGGTACGAGCAGTTTCAATAAGATGTCTTATTCTTTCTTTCAGCTACCCCATTATGTTGAGATGTGTACGGACAAGATGTTTGATGAATAATCCCATGAGATTTCATAAACTGCTGAAATGGGAAAGACAAATACTATCGGGCATTATCACTACGAAATGTGAGAATAGAAACCCCAAATTGATTTTGAATTTCAGCGTGAAAGGTCTGGAAAATAGAAAACAACTCAGATCAATTTTTTATCAAAAATATCCAGGTGCACCTAGAATAGTCATCAATGAAACTAACAAAGTAGCGGAATCCTAAGGTAGAACTGACCCAACTAGGACCCCAAACATCTGAATGGACTAAAGTAAAAGGTGACTGCTCGATTATCAATACGTCGAGGAAAATGAGAGCGAGTATGCTTACCGAGCTGACAAGACTCACATTCTAGAGCTGACAAGTGAGATAAACCAGGTACCATTTTCTGAAGTTTTGACAAACTAGGATGTCCCAACCGTTTATGTAATAAATCTGGTGAATCAGTAACAAAACAAGTTGTTGAAGGAAGACAAGATGTGAGTCCATGTGATTTAGCAAGGATAAGGTAATAAAGTCCATTTGATTCACGCCCGGTACCAATGATCCGCCCTATACTGCATTCCTGTATAAAACTGGTCATCAAGAAATAAAACGACACATTTAAGTGATTTGGCCAGGCGACTAACAGCTATGAGATTAAAAGGACTATTAGGGACATAAAGAACTGAATCTAAAGGTAAGGAAGGAATTGGGCTTGCTTGACCTATTGCAGTTGCCATGGTTTGAGACCCAGTGGCCATTGTGACTCTTGGAAGAGATTGAGAATACAAAATAGTGAAAAGAGATTTGTTACCAGAAATATGATCCGATGCACCTGAATCAATGACCCAAGACTCAGAGGATGAAGATTGAGAGACACAAGTCACGCTATTACCTGTTTGAACAACGGAAGCTATCTCAGAAGATGTCTGCTTACCTGCTTTGTACTGAAGAAACTCAAAATAATCTACTAAAGAAACCATCCGACTATTCGAAGTATCGGTTCCCATGTCGCTACAATTAATAGTAGTAAGGTTAACTTGAAATAGTGAAAATTAGTAACTCCTTTGGGAAAACTGAAGAAATCGCTGAGAAAATACTGTTTACAGCAGGAAAACAGAACATTGTTCTGCGCCGGAAAACAGTGTTCACTCCGAAATACTGTAGCTCTCGGAATATTACTGTAGCAGCCGGAAAGAATTCAAAGTGGTCGGAATGAAATAAAAACAGTAGGGAGGATCGGAATTACTAGACGACCCAACTGATCTGAAGAAACTTTTTCAAAAAATGGCCGGAAGTCCACTTTTAAAATCACTGTTCACACCGGAAAAATATAAAAGTGTCGGAATTTAGTGTAACCTGGATGGGTAGGCTCGGAATTGCAAGGGAAACAATCTATCCGGAAGAATCTTCACCAAAAAATGGCCGCAAGGTGGCCCACGCGACGTCAGAACTTCACCGGAAAATTTTCTTCCGACCGCTATACTACTGCCGGAGATTTTCACTGGGGTTTGGTCGCCGGACAGTGACTACTCTTGTGGTAGTGTTGGATTTTGCACAACACTAACCGAGACAAAGCAGATGCAAAACAACTTTGAAAAGTCACCGGAAAAAAAGGGTTCCGATGACTGAATTCACTTCCCGGAATCGCTGGAATTTATGCACAGCGATAAATCTCTCACGATAGCTCGGATACCATGTGGAAGGCACGGGAGAAAATATGATATATTGATATTGTGTGTTCAATACAATACAAGAGGTCCTTATTTATAGTTATTCTATACAAGGACATACTACTCATATTCCAATGTGGGACAAGACTACATTATGTACATATCTAACGGTAACAACTCTCGGAAGCAAGAAAACAACACTTACAACTAGGAAAACAAACATTGCAGCCACATAGAAGCAAACCATACAACATTATCATCAGATGCATGCCTTGTCTTGAGCATAAACGATCATATAAAAAAAAAGTGAACCACAGAGCCACGAGGCATGAACTGCTCATTTTGGTTACAAGCTGGGCTTGTACATGGTCATCTTAAAGTTCTCTTCCAGTGTTGGCAGTCATTGGGTTTCTCATCATTTTCCTTTTTCCCCCTTCTTAATAACAAAGTGAAACATCAACACTCTTCGCAGTAGATCATCATATATACATCAATATCGTTTTTTGAGAATGGAATTATACATCAATATCAGGACATCCAACTCATCACCTGCAAGTTGAACCTGATGTTAAGACTCTATAGCTCATTCCCATCCATCTCTCTGGTTAGAAACTTAGAGGATAATAGGGAATATCAGTATCTTCTCTTGCAAGAGGTAGTGATTACTTGATAGAAGAAAATGACTTAAAAAAAAGATAATACATGGTATTCTATCCCAAGTTCATACTCCTGGTTACTTCTTTGGGATGTCAAAACAACCATGACCACATCCTGGAAAATATATATTTGACACTGTACAGACTATTGTTTGAATATTCTATAATATGAAAGGCTGTGGCCAACCTACTTTTACACCATTTACCCAGAGAAACAAAAGAAATACAAATGGAAACAACTAACGGCTTTCTTACTTTATTTTCTGCCAATCAAACCACCACGTTCAACTTTTGGTGAAGGGATTAGAAACTATCATTCTATTAGAAAACAAGTACCTTTGTAATGTTTCCTGAATCTAGATGCTGACGATAAGCTAAGGGCAATCAACAACAACTATGTCTCAATCCCAAACAAGTTGGGGTCGGCGATATGAATACTCATTCCTTTCAATTAGCTCAACTCATATCAACATCATTACCAAAATAAAATAAAAGTGCAAGTAAAAAGAAGATATATATATATAAATGATAGTAGTAGTAGTAGTAACATAATAATAGAAATCAACAAAAGAATTCCTCTAGCAAGTCCAAAACCTATTCCCAACTAGCATGTATCACCTATATGGATTTTTCTCTTCCATTGTGCATCTTTAGCTAAGTCTGCATTGATTCCAAGGATTTGTACGTCTTTTGAGACAACTATCTTCCATGTGATTTTAGGTCTATGCCGTCCCCTTTTAACACCTTCCCCAACCATAGTTTCACACCTACGGACCGGTGCATATGTAGGTCAACACAGGACATAACCAAACCATCTCAAGCGACCTTACCTTGACCAGGAAAAGGGAAGAAAGTAAGTACACATGTCCACCAGGAACATGCATAAGAGTACACTTGACCAACCTCAATCCGAAAAGGCATTATGCTACAAGGGCATGATTTTTCAGCAATAACAAGTACAGAGGCTGTCCCTCAAAGGAGTATATAAGTAATTTAAAAGAAAGTAAATCATAATTACCTTCAGCATCTCTTCAGGATCATCATTGTGAAGCATTTGAATAAGCCGTGCAACAGAATTCTGCTCTTCCTTGAAATCATCTTCATCAAGCTGAAAATTGGAGGATGAAGAAACTAAGACACAATTGCATACTGCATTGACAAACTAATTTAAAAATAGATGCCAGTGAGGATACAAGGGAAATATAAGATTAAGAACTAAGGTAAATGTTAAAGCAAGTAGAGTTTCCAGTCCACCTCATCATTAACATCCTCACCCAAATCTCTAATCAGTGCTTTCATTAACTCAAAAAGTGCCTCAACCTGACAAGACCAGCAATTTCAAGTAACAAATGGGAAACACTTGTAAGCAATAAATTCAAGTACACACAATTAACTAACATCAAACCTTTTCAGCAGTTGAAATGCAAGTCTTATTTTTCAGAATATTTTGAACCAAAACATTAGCCATCACTTTACTAGTTGCATCATCAAGATACTCCATAAGATGAGGATAATTTGACAGCTTTAGCACAGTATCTATATCCTTATACTTCCCCAGGGGAGCACTTAGTAGGGCCACAATCTGTTTTGTTGCTTTATTGTCTTTGAGCTTTCCTTTCCCAGAAAGTTTCTGAACACATGCACCCTGCATGTGAAAAAGAGTGTGATCATTACAGGCTCCACGCAAACCAGGCAGGCCAGAAAGCCGTCTAAATTGACATAGCCTTCAAAGTTTGAAAAGTTTCACGTTCAACTTATCTTGTTTTTGCGTTCAACTTATTGTGTTTCTGTTCTACAAATTTCACATGTTCATTATATATCCAGAAAACACAACAGACTAATAAACTTACCCAGAAACATAAAACCTAGAACCGTAGTGTGTATGGCAACTACTTATTGAGAGAGAGAAACAGAACCTACCAGAATCTGATCTACATAATCAAGGCGATCAGGGTGGACATGAAGAGTAAATGTCAAAAGAGATGCATACAAAGTCACCACTCCAGCAATAGGCATGTCTTCTTGAGTCTCTATCACCTGCATCAACAGAGAGACATGCATAACGAAGCGCATCATCATAATCAAAGAAAGTATACATAACTAAAATTCATTACTGATCAGGAAAAAACCGTAGTGCAAGGATTTTAAAGTCGTGTTATTTGGTTCATTTTTGGGATGTCTGTTTTGTTTGCTTTTGTTTTGTTTTCTCTGGAAAAATACCTGTCATTCGATATGATTCTGCAAGTATCGGTTTACTGTGGATTACTAACAGCCTTTTCGTTAAGGTTTATTTTTTCGAAAACCAAAATAATTCCTTTCCAGAAAACAACAGTAATTGTTGTTTATTCTAGGAAACGAAACAACCAAGAACATCTTGGAAAGTTTTCTGGTCCAATTTCTCAAATGGAGAACAGATCAGAATCATCAGGTCATGATTACAGTACAATGTTACCATCTATATTTTCACAAGCGATAATCACCCTGAATGAATCTTTCTGCTACTTTATTTCTAAGATTTATCTGAATCTCCAACAAACACAAAAATTGCTGGTCAATAAGTATCTCTTTATGAAATTCCAAAACATCAGCAATATCCACTAAATCCCTACTCGGTTGAGGTAGAAATCCAGGATATAAAAAAGGTTTCTCCCCAAAGCATTCTAGAATCCATATAGCAGTTTTAATATATTTAAGAACAGTAATCTCAATTACCTTGCCTATGGCATTGTTTAGTTTTGTGAAAGCTTCAACCTGGAAAAACTCAGGTAAGACCTGCAGGAAGAAATTATTCAGAAACTGCAAGGTGTAAATCTCTAATTCTGAAGAAGATTGAATTTGTTACTAACTTCTGCACTTAAAGCAGCATAGTTTGAAAGCCTTTCCATCAGACGAGCAAGCACTGTCTTGATATCAACAGATGGCTGAAGACACAAGACATAAATGACATAGCAAATGATCTAAAAACACAAATGACATAGCAAATAATGCTTGGTAAGTTAAGTTCTGATAAAAAAGGACCACTGATTGTCCACTGTCTAGAACTGTCAAAGAGATAGTTTAAAACAAACAAGTGGCAAGAATTTACTTTACAACAATGACTTCATAAGTGATGTAGATTTGGTCCAAGATTTTTTTTGATCAGGTATAAAAATTATCGAACAAAAGCATACCTAATCTCTTAAGTTTCCCAGCCTATCTTCTAGCATTAGACACGAACTGCATTATTCATTGGCCTCCATAACCTAATTTTTGAATTTATAACGCCGAGTTTATCTTAAACATTCTTGCAGACAGTAAATCAACCTCACGCCCGTGGTGTCCCACCAGGTATGACAGTTTTGCTTCTACATTTTGCTATTGCAGTTAAAGAAAATCCCAATCTATGATTGAACAATACTGACATACCTGAAACTGGGGGCAAGCATCTAGTAATGTTTCAAGAGTTTGTAAGTGGTACTCATCAGGGAAGACTTGGATGATGCAATCCATCAAATATCCCTGTGCAATCTCATCTTTACAGTTGACAACCTAAACATAACATGCGGTACACTATGAGTGAGAATATTGTAAAGATTTTGGCTTAAATAATTACGATAGGGAAGGCCACCAGAGGCAAATTACCTGCTCTAGAACTCTTGGAAGCACCATATCTTTGTACAAATCAAGGTCAATGCCCTCAATTTGACTTAGAACATGCAGGTTTTTCCCCACCTACCAATAATAAGAGCAAAACGAAAATCCTCACATAAGTGTGCACATCCGTGGCATATTTCAATTGCTAGTAATCATGCCTAAGTAACAGCTCATTACAAGATCGCGAAGCTCGCTCCTTTCTTTTTCACGTTTTTCCTTTTCCCGTGCAGGTCCCTGCAGACCAGAAAGCCCGACGCAACCCTCAACTCATGATCAGCAAAGAGTATGTATCATTCAGAAGCATTAAAACACCTGCATGACCACAAAGTATGTCCTCATGATTTCTTTTACCTTCATGACATGCAGGTGTTGTGGCATTATTCATGTCAAAGTACGAGAGCAGTTACAGCATTCACAGACAATTGAACCAACCTGATGTTGCATTCGCACCCAAAGTTTGTTCATTTCTGTGAAATTTTGGAGCACGAATTCTACAGCATCCATGGCAGTGTCAGCATCCCTGTGGGAACAGCATGTCAGGGTATCCAACTAAACGTTCATTTTGTAAATTTTCTTCCAGTGTGCGTAAACCTTGCAATTAGACCATTGCTAAGGTAACCCAGCTAATTTGGGCATCTGACACAATAATGTACCTAAATCGCTGGTAATGCAGCTAGGTGATGCCCTTACCCTTCATATTCAGATCCTATATCAGGCAGTTTATCCCTACTGACTTGGGAAAGGTAACTCCTTAGGAAGAGCCCACGTAACGGATGCTGTATGCTACGGCACATTTCCACCAGATCTTTGAGAATATCCTTGGCAGGAGCCTCCTTTGATTTGATGTACACCGATCCCACTGTACAAAGGAGATACCTAAGAAAAAGAAGGGATAAAAACCATGAAGATACTGACATGCAATTGATATAAGAGCAGAATTAGCATATGCTTAAGAAGGCAATCAGTGGCTTATATACTAGTAATAGAAATCTGAATGCATTACATTTCTCTTGACTGAAAATGAAATCAAGTGTCCTTATAACCGTATTAGCATTTCTTTTTAGTATAAGGTACATTACTGAAGGGCAGAGGAAAATGAAATCAGGTACGTTATAACAGCATTAACATTTCTTTTTACTCAAGGTACATAACCGAAGACTATTAATTTTGTTTTCTTATCAAAAGGGACATAACTGAAGAGCAAAGGAACAATGGAATCAAGAGTCCTTATAACTGTTCCACCATTCAGCGTTGTGTGTACAAGGTTCCCTACTTTTGACACACAATTTGTGTACGAGATTTCATTACTCCCCTTCCCCAGGACATCAATAAATCATTACCTTATCAAAATATACTAGTATACTAGTTAATGCAAATCTGAGACAAATTGAACTTGGTATCTCAGCATTCCTGGATAGGAACTTTGAGCTTCAGCTATACTTGTGACAATCCCTCCCTGTTTGAAAAGCAATCACCAGTTCACAAAAGATTTGGGAAGTTCACTTCATAAAAGGATACCGGCCTATTGCTAATTACCCAGGATGGCTTTGCTTTCCTATAAATTCACATATCTATATTGGACATTTTCCTGCTTCAAATACTCTAAATGCAATGTCAGCAGATTCCCAGTTTCCAAACTGCTAGAACTGTGAAACTTGCATTCACGTGAGTTAAAAGGTTTATTCAACTGAGTGCTAAACAAAACATGGAGAGTGATGTCAGTGAGCAGTTTAAGAGAATATGAACAAAATTTTAAAAGAACTTTAGTGTTACAGGTCAAATGGAACAGCATCCAAACATTCTGATTCAACAGTATTACAGGTGACAGATTTTATTGTCAATAGTCTTGTAGTTCTTCATAGGCAGGCGGGATAGAAAATCTTCTCCCCAAAAGAGACAGACCATCCAGGACCGGACTAAAAAGTAACCCAATTTTCACTACCACATGATTCCAAGTTTGTGATCAGATAATTTATCACGGTGAAGGGGGGACAATGCTTCTCCTCTATAGGCTCTCAGTCTTAGTAACGAAAGCATCATAATTGTACAAGTCAAGTGCTGAAGCTTTATGTGGAACTTTGTATCTACACTAGCATTTGATAAAATTTAGACTGGGAAAGCTGTAAATAAATCTTTTTTTTTTATGAAGTAAAGTTTTTCATTAAAGGCATTAAGAAGATGCAGAAAAAGTACAAAGTGAAAGCCCTTGGTTAACTCCTAATACAAAAACCTATAAAGCTGGGAGTTGACCAAGACCAAGAACCAAAAGTATCACTATTAAACCATAGTAAGAGAGCTAACGAAATCTAAGAAGGGAATAACATCATTTACAGGGGAAAGGTTACTCCAACTAAACAGGTTCATTAGACACTTAGATTTCAATAGGTTGATGGAAGTTGAAATGCCATCAAAACATCTGGTGTTCCTCTCTGTCCAAATACACCAACAGATACATGTTGGGATTATTTGTCAGGTCTTCTTGATGGTTTTGCCAACTTTCCACGAGCACCAGCCTTCAACTGCTTCCTTGATATCCTGAGGAATAGACTAACTGAGACCAAAAACTGCTAAAAAAATATTCCATATATCTGTTGCCACTGGACAGTGCAAGAAGAGATGGTTTACTGATTCTGCATAAGTAAACAGAAGCACATTTCAACTAGAAGAGATGGTTTACGAGATTTCATTACTCCCCTTCCCCAGGACATCAATAAACAGACATCTCCATATATCAAAATATACTAGTTACTGATATATGCCAGGGTGTAAGGCTTTTAGAGGTTGATTTTGGAGCCACCTATCCTTCCAGAATTGACAGAGCTGTCAATCCCTACTCTGAAAGATACCTCTTGAAAGAATTCCTCTTTCAGATTGTTAATATGTTTCCATGGCCCTACTCCATATGGAGCTCTGCTTTGCTTTGTGCTCCAAGTGTCCAGCTTCCCATACTTTGTTGTTACCACCTTCTTCCATATGCTCGTGGTTTCTTGTGCATACCTCCATCACCACTTCAATAGAAGGCTCTTGTTGTGCTTTTGTAAATCTCTAATACCCAGTCCACCTTAGTTCATTGGCATGATTGCTTTGGACCACTTAACCAGGTGGAATTTATGTCCTTCATTGTTGCCCTCCCATAGAAAAGATCTTCTAATTTTGTCCAGTTGCTTTTGAACTTCCAGAACACTATTGATCAGTGTCAATCTCCCTCCCATTGACAAATACTGCATTTTCCATGTTGTCAGTCTTTTCTCTACCTTTTCAATGACTCCATTCCAAAATTCAGTTGCTTTGTACTTTGCTCCTAAAGGAAGGCCTAGATATGTTGTTGGGAAAGAGCAGATGCCACAACCCATAATTCCAGCCAATTCCTCCAGATTAGGCACCTCATTCACCGGGTAAATTAAACTTTTCTCCATATCAATGTGCAGCCCTGAGATGGCTTCAAAAAGTAGTGTCAGGTTTAGATATTGAACTTGTAGCTTCTCTGCCCCACAAAATATTATAGTGTCATCTGCATACAGTAAATGAGATACTATGACTGAGGTAGATGCACTGTTGCGCACCTTGAACCCTTCAATCCACTGCCTTTGTTTTGCCTTGTCAATCTGCTCAATCTCTCCATGGCTAAGATGATAAAAAGGAAGATAGGGGATCTCCTTGCCTTATCCCTTTTTGTGGAGAGAAAAAACCAACTGGAGTTCTGTTGACTAGAATGGAGTATTTAACAGTCGACAGGCTAAATTTAATCTATCTAATCCATCTATCACCAAATCCCATATCTTTCAACATAGAGAGTAAGTATGACCAATTGACTTTATCAAATGCTTTCTCTACATCAAGCTTGCGGAGAATGCCTGGGCCCCATTCTTTAATCTCCCATCCAGCAACTCATTTGCTACAAGTGAAGCATCTGTGATATGTTTACTTTTTTTCAGAAATGCATTTTGTTCTTTTGAGACCAACTTCCAAATGACTGACTTCAACCTTTCTGCTAAGAGTTTAGCTATGATCTTGTATACACTTTCAATGAGACTAATGGGCCTGAAGTCTCTGAGTTCAATTGCACCTTTCTTTTTGAGGACTAGTGTGATAAAAGAAGCATTACTAGATCTGACCATGTAGCAATGCTGGTGAAAGTGGTTAAGAGCACCCATTATGTTAGTTTTAATTATATCCCAAGCTCCTTGATAGAAAGCCATTGTGTATCCATCAGGACCTGGACTTTTGTCCGGTGCACAAGAGTTAATTGTTGCCTTCACCTCCTCTTCTTCAAATGCTCTTTCTAGCCATACCTTCTCGTCTGTTGTTAAGGTAGCTAGATTTTCAAAGTTAGCATTAGGCTTCCATGCTTCATTTTCAGTGTACAAATCTTGATAGAAAGTCAGGATTTCAGCTTTAATTTCCTCACTATCTTCACTAATTTCCTCCCTAATCATCAGTTTGTCTATGCAGTTATTTCTTCTATGAGAGTTGACCATTTTCTGAAAAAATTTGGTGTTTCTGTCTCCTTCTTTGAGCCATAGACACCTAGACTTTTGCCTCCATGAAACCTCTTCTGCCTTTGCCATCTGCTATAGCTCAAGCTTCATGTGCATTGATTCCTCTTTTCCTGCTTGTGTCATCGGTTTGTTTTCAGTTGCTAGTTCCAGTAGAGCTAGATCTTCCGGTAGTCTTCCTTGCTTCCAGCTGACCAAAGGACTCCTTATTCCATCCTGTGATGTCTTTTTTCGGACATCTTAGTTTCTACAGTAGAATGAAGTCTGGATTACCATCAACTGCATAACTAAGCCATCATTCCTTAACCTTGTCCATGAAGCCTTCAGCCTGAAGCCACATATTTTCAAACTTAAAATATGAGGGGTTGGCTGCCCAATCACCACATTCTAATAACAAGGTCTGTGATCTGAGACAACTCTAGGAAGGGCTAGTTGCTTGATTGCTTTAAAGTTGTCATTCCACTTGGGGATAATGAGGAACCTATCTATTCTGGATGCCTGCAAAGACTCTTCACCTCTAAACCAAGTGTAATGAGCCCTCTAAAGAGGCAAATCTATGATACCCAGATCTTGTATGGTGTCAGTGAAGGATTTCATGGCCCTGGATCTCCTTATAGAATTATATCTTTCACTCTCATACCTACAAACATTAAAGTCACCCCCTATGACCCATTGATCTTCCCATGTTCCTCTGATGGCTGCAAGCTCATGCCAGAGTCTCTCTCTCTCTGGGTTAGTGTGAGGCCCATAAACCCCTGTGAAGCACCATCTAAAGTTCTCTTGGGTGCTTTCAAACATGCATGAAATTGTATAAGAGCCTTGATGTACCCCTCTGTTAAGCCACTGTCTTTTGTCCTAAAGAACAATGATACCACCACTTCTTCCAATTGAATTGAGTTCTGCCCGGTCGATCCATCTATTGCCCCAAACTTGCCTAATCCAGTATGGTGACCACTCTTCTATTTTTGTTTCTTGGAGGCAAACTATATCTGCTTTCCATTTATGAATCAATGATTTTATTGTGCTTTTTTCCGCTTCATTTAGACCCCGTACATTCCAGGTTAGGATTTTGATCTTCATCCAGAAAAGGCTTTGTAGTGCCTGTCCCTTTCCCCCGTCTTCTTACCAGTGTTTTGGAAAGCGTTAAGTGCAAAAAAGCGACGACGCCTCGCTTCACCGAAGCGAGAAGCAAAGCGCGCTTTTTTTTCATGTGAAGCGCAATTTAACACATAAATAAAAAAAAATAGGCATAGATAACTGGCTAAGAACTCATTAAAAATAACATATTAAGCAAATGTTTCAATTCTTGAATCAAGAAGTAAATAATAGATACTACAATCAACAACCAAAAAAAAAACAACAGTTAATTCACACGAACCAGAAAACAGAGCATAAAGCAGATGATAAAGCAGAAAACAGAGCACAAAGTAGAATAGAAGAAGAAGAAGTCGTTTAGGGCACAAAATCAGCGCTTAAAAAGTGAAAAAAATTGAAAGAAGAACCAAAAAAGAAGAAGAGAAGAAGAACAGAAGAAGAAGAACAAAAACAGAAGAAGAAGAAGAAGAAGTTGAAGAAACCTTCGACGTCGCTGGAGTTCGCTGGAGAAGAAGTCGTTGAAGAGCGTATGTTTATTTGTTAACAGATGGCTTATTTGCCAAAAAATTTTAAAAAAACCCTAGCAGATGCCTTTTGCTCGCTTAAGCACGCCTTTTTATCGCTTTTCCATTGAGGGGCTTCTCGCTTAAGCGCGAGAATCGAGCGCTTTTTAAATGTGAGTCACTTTTGTAGCAGAAAAGCGATAGCCCTGCGCCGCGTCGCTTCAGCGCTTAAACCAAAAAGCGAGCGCTTTTAATAACATTGCTTCTTACCATCATAATTCATTCCCTATCTCAACCATTCCAATTCTAATGACCGCTTCTTCTTCCCTTTTGTGATGGCCTTGATTGATGTTTTCTGGTTCTGAATATGCTCTTGTCTTTTTTGTTCCATTCGAAGGACCATGGCAAATATTTCATGTTCGAACCTCACAACATTTACCCCAAAAACCTTGCAAGCTTTGAGCATCACCGACTTGGTCCATCTTGAGGTTTCAATAACTGTTGGTGCACCGATATCTTGCGAATCCGAATGACCCATACCATACCATGGAAGAGATAGAGATCTCAAGAAGAAATATCGGCTTCAGAGCTGCTTACAGTTTCAAATTGCTTCATCAACGGAGGTCTTGGAATAATCTGATTCATTGGTTCTGCCTCGTCATCTGCATCCAATGGAGAATCGCATGCAAAGGGCGGAATCTGCTGCTCTGTTATCTGGTCTTTTGCTGCTTCTATTTCAACAAAGAGAGGGTCAAATCTATTTGACTGTGGGAGAAGGCTATTACGTTTAGAACATGGGTCAAAGAGTGGCCCAATAGCCAGCCATTTTTGTCTATAGAAGCTGCCTTTCCTTTGTTGTTTACCCTTTGGGCCTTTTGTATAGTATGACTGGTCCAGATTGCGGCCCAATTTCTTTTCCACTTCTTTACCACGTCTATTATTAAGATTTGGGAGATTCATACGTGGCGGGCCACCCGTTTTGATTTGGGTCACATTAATTACATTTGAATTAACGGGGCTCTAATGTCTGAGCATAGTACTATTACCCATCGGTTCTTCCCCTGTCATCTTCGAGAAGCTCGAGGAAGCCTCCATCAGCGTCTCCTTCTGTTTTCTTACCGCCGTCTTCCTTTTCTCCACCCCAACAATTTTGTTTCATCTTGGATTATCTTGGTTGTTTGGTCCTCTAGAAATGATATTCTGTATTTCAATTTGTCAATCACCAGATCCAATTCCTTTGGGGGGTCAACTTCCCTGCCATGGACACAGATTCGGGCCCAAAAAGATTAGATCCGTGCTTTGTATCTTCATCTATCCCAACAAAGCCACCACATAGGTCACCGATGTAACGAAAGGTGTTCATTGTGCATCCATGCAATGGAATACCAAATGCCTTCACCCCATTTCTGATCAGCTTCATTCTTCGCCGAAGACGACCCTGCCTCCGGTGACCACCACTCTAAAGATAACTGCCTACCATTCCAATACCAATCCCCTACTTTAACTCTGGCTGCCTCTTGACTGGATGGGAGCTCAAAGAGGAATTGATTGTGTGCTATAGGAGTGATTCTAAGACCTGTCGTCACCTGCCATCTTGTGATGAACCATTTCTGGATGACGTCAGGAATAGGGCTGGAGTGGAAAGGATCGTTGAAACAGCCAACCAAGCATTTTGCTAGAAATTGGGAGCTCTCTACAGTAGCTTTATAGGAGGTTTCACCATCTTCTTGCTGTGTAGGCCATTTTGTGATTGTTGCAGCCGTCAAGAAGGATCTTTTTCGCAGGTCTGTAATTTCCTTGTATTTGTAGTTTGACGCTTCCCCAAAAATTGTAATAACTTCCCTGCTATGTCACCCCAACCCTTATTGTAATCAGCTTCCGGTATGATGATTGATTTTTTCCTTTCCCCAACCCATGTTTCAATTCTAAGATATATGTCATGAATGTTATAGTTTTGATAGACTCTGTAGATGTACGCTTGAATCTTCCTCCCCCATCTTCTGTAAAGATTACTATAGCCCCGTGAAGCATGCTGCATTTGTTCGCATACCCATCTCAAATTGTTTTCATCGATCTTAATCTGACTAGTGAATCTATGGCCACGCTCAATCCAAACATACCATCTGTCAAGTCCCTCACATTCTTCAATAAGTTCGAAAGATTTATTGCCAACTATGAAAAAAGATTTCCTTCCCGTGGTAAGAAGAAAAATCACCGGTGAAAAGAATCATCGGAAAAAAGTTAGAAACGAAAAAATATAGGCGGCACATTTCCCAAGTCAAAGCACATGTCACTGCAGCTTCAGCTGAAGGTGCTGTAAATAAATCTTATAATGGCTAAATTAATAAAGAGAACATGGAAGTGAAGTGAATTGGATTGGATTGACTATTGCGTGTAAAATGGATTATATCCATCATTGTACAAGGGTGTGCTAGTAATACAAGAAAGGTTGGACCTTTCCTATTCCCAAATTATTATCTGATATGCTCCAAATTATGATTTGTTGCTATCTTGCTGTTGTTCCTGTTCTTTTTCATGAATTTTTCACTACTATATTTCCTTCTTACTGCTTTGATTATGCGTGCCATAAACTGAAAGTCTACCGGAAACAGCCTCTCTACCTGCTTCAGGTAGGGTTAGGCCGCCTACACCCTACCCTCTCAAACCCCACTTGTGGAAATACACTAGGTATGTTATTGTTGTTGTTGCTCCAAATTTTATCCCAATAACTTGGGCATGATCAAGTATAGGTGGGGTAGTGCACGTTCGCGAGCACATGATTAGTATTACTTAGCCAACGGTGCTTGCTTCCCAAGTTGTGGTGAAGCAATCACTTGACCAGGTCCTCCTTGTGACAAACACCTTAAGAGGTTTAGTCAAATGTGGTAACTTCTTTGCTAATTGTGGAAGTGTTGTTTGTGGACTAGGCTTTTCCTGCTATTCTAATTAGACACTGAGTTTGTAAGACCCAAAAATCCAACTGGTAGCCTTTTCCTTGATTCATATAGGGTGAAGCCCAATTGGATCTAACCCATTTTAGAGTTATCAGATAGTGTGTGCTTTACTACTTATTTGAGTATTTAGCATTTGAAATATTTAAACAGAATAAGACTGCAAAGTTTGAGCAAATGCTTTTCTTATCAGTAAACTAATATGCCATTAACGACCAAACAGCACTATGTAATATTTACAATAGGATTAAAAAGCAGAAACAGAAAATTGATATATCTTAGCCTGTCTTAATAAGGACTCTATAGTATCTTACAAAGTTCAGCCTTATTTGCATACTCCAGTTAACACAATTAAGGATTCAGAATAAGGACTGGATCGCCATAACAACTTACAATCTGGGCAAAATGTTGCCAGCGTGCTGCACGAGCTCATACAAGTCAACAATAGAGCAACCACGCTTACTCTCCTCCTTGAAGAAAATCTCTAGCTTCCTCAATTCATCAAATGCCCGCATATCTAACAAAGCACAATTCCAATACTGCTGGTTAAAGGATCTTCAAATTCTAACTTACACACTAAGAGGCAAAATATGCATCTAGATCAGTGAAAATCACTTACATAGCTCGTAGTATTTGTGAGGAGAAAGCTTGGAAGTTCGGAGCTCCGAGAGCATCTGAGCCGAGTATTTCAATGCATCTTTCAGATTGCTCGAGTCCTGGAAACTCCAAATTAGGGGTTTTGAATATCAAAAAGCTCAAATTTTACAAGTAAAAAATAGAGGCTTGGGGGAAATACAAGAGCGCGATGCATGTAAAAAGCGTTCTGCTGAAGGCCGGCGATCCCAGCGGCAAGCCACTTCTCTTCGTCTTCAACTCCGTTAGGTATCATATTGGATTGTTCCTAGCAAATTTGGGGGACCTTCGTGTTTGTTTCCTTCTCTTTTTTTGGAGTGGTCGTGCAATTCGAAGTTGATTGGAACTCTATTAAACGTTAAAATCCCATTTCCAATTTTCCCTTCCACCGGGTCAGGGGTCAAAAGCAAAATTACATCAAAGTATTAATTTTGAAAATAAAGATATTTATAAGTCTGTAAAATACATAGAAAAAATATTGTTTAATTCTTTAAATAGTAATAATGTCAAATAATATATAAGATAAAAGGGATTGAAGAAGTATTAGTTTCTCGATATCACAAAGTAAATTTGTACACTTTAGTAATAGTCAATTTATTTGTCCATGCCTAAGTTTAGATACAAAACTATAATTATCTAGAGGGTCGATGCTATGAATTAGATCTGTTGCTTAAGTTGATGGCTTCCATTACACTTTGAAATGACATCCACTCATAGTCGATCTAAATAATCGAGATACATATTTAAAGTAAATGGCGAAGTCAGAAATTTCGCAAAGAGTGTTCAAGATTTAATATATACATGTAGGGGTGTACAAACCGAACCGAAAAATCGCACCAAAACGAAAAGTTAAATTAAATCGATTAAAAAACTCAATCAGGTTTGGTTTGATTTGGTTTGGTATTGAGTAAAAAAATCCAAACCAAACCGACATATAAATGTATAATTTTTATATATACTTTTAAGCTTTTTTATAGAGTTTTTCTTCAAAAATATCTAGAAATATTTGTGATTCTCTTATGGGATGTAATATTTAGTTAAATATGAAGGAACTTTAAATAATAGGTTGTATGATCACTTTCTTATCAAGTGTTAGTGAAATGAGTCAATATCTTTGTTCTTCCATATTTATATGTTAAGATCTATTAAATTCTTATATCTTTTTCGAGTTTGAAATGTTATTTAGATAATTTAAAATTAAATAGAACATATCATTATATAGGTTCATATTTATTTTTATGTACTATTAAATTCGGCTAACCTTGAAAGTGTACATCAACGTAAAATTATTGTTAGATGACTAAAAAATAACTATCATGTGTTACTATGAAAATTCTTCAATAAGAATGTTCTAATAGATCATATATTTGTCATTTTTTTCAATTTTTACTAAACATATATTTACTTATAAAAAAATTTAACAAAAATAAGATTGAAATAATATTTACAGAATAAAAAAATCCGAAAACCCGACAAAATCGAACCAATCCAAACTGATATAGGTGGTTTGGTTTGATTTTGATAAAAAATCGAATCAACCCAGTCCATGTACATCCCTATATACATGTGTAAAAAGTAATTTTTTGATTTATATACTTAGTATAATTTTTTATATACACGGTATAATTTTTTGATGAAGGATGTTTAACTTATCAACCTTCATTGTATGTGGTCACGCAACTGTTAGTCTAGTCTAGTCTACCATTCGATCCACACATGAGGATCAGGATCAAATGAAGGTGCATTAGCAAAAATATTTAAAGAATTGGGTTAATTTTAAAGACATCTCCTCGGGTTTGGCCTCGTTAAGGTCACTTCCCTTGAGGTTTACGATATTACACATACCTCCCTTATTTTAATTTTGTTGAAACAATTCTCTAAATCCATTTATTATTCAATGTCAACTAACTATCAAGCATTACTGAACAATGTACATGATGGAACGAGGCAAATATGATATGGAGCTCATAGATGCTGCCTAGACACAAGCTCATTTTGTGGTTAGCAAGTCACAAAAGATTACTAACGAAGGAAAGGTTGAGCAGATTGCAGATACAATTAGACTTCACAATATGTGAATTATGTGATGATTTGCAGGAGGAAATACAGAGACATTGGTTCTATGAATATGGATGGACAATAGAGCTGAAAGACAAGATGGAAACATGGTTAGGCGTCAAAATACAAGGGAAAGAAGTACTGCAATCAATACGGTGGATCAAAAGAAGACATTAGAGGTAATTCAAAAAAGAGACAGCAGCAGCAATTCTTGGAGCTGAGATATATCATGTGTGAAAAGCTAGAAACTGAAAATATTTTAAGGCGACAACTGTAAAGATAGAGGTCACGAGCACACATATATAAAAGGAACTTCAGGAAAGGATAGAACTTAGTAAGAGCTCAAAAAGAGCACGTAGGTGTAGTTCTTTACTGCAAAGATTTTGTAATTAGTCGCTTTGGTTTTTGAGGCTCTAAGTTCATCTCCAACCCTTGCCTCCATTTTCTCCTCCAAAATGGAGTAAAGTTACTCCAACCATTACTCCATTTTTTTAGTCCAAAAAAATATTCTATTGTAATAAAATAAAAGTAATGCAGTAAAATGTAAATAAGAAGAGATAGAAAGAAGGGAGAAGTGTTTTCTTCTTTCACTTTGGTGTATTTTTCCATTGCAATTACATGGCCTTTTATAGGCATAAAAAGTAAAGATGATGGACATAAAGTAGGAAATTTAATTTTTAAGTTATTCACAACATGGGCATCCAATGTAGCATTCAATGTAGTATCCAAAGTAGTATCCAATGTACAAACTATTCATAACACTCCCCCTTGGATGTCCATGTAAGATAATGTGCCTCATTAAAAACTTACAAAAAAATATTGGGATGTACATAGTTATTTATAATATGCATTGCTTGCTGCCTCATTAAAAACCTGTGACGACCCGACCCGTCGTCTCATGAGTTACTGTCTCGTTCGTCCCATTTTCTGCTTCCTCATGTTTCATTATCGGTATTGGGTGCATTAGAATTTATTTGGAGCGATTTTGATAAGAAATGAGACATTTAGTCTCTTTTAAGAAGGTTTAAGTTGGAAAAGTCAACCGGACGTTGACTTATGAGTTAGAGGGATCGGATGTGAATTTCGACGGTTCGGTTAGTTCCGGGAGGTGATTTGTGACTTAGGAGCAGGACCGGAAGTAATTTTGGAGGTTCGGTGTTGAATTAGGCTTGAATTGGCGAAGTTAGTATTTTGGCGAATTCCGGTTGATAGGTGAGATTTTGATCCGGGTGTCGGAATAAAATTCCGAGAGTTGTTGTAGCTTCATTGTGTCATTTGGGATATGTGTGCAAAATTTCAGGTCATTCGGACATCGTTTGGTCGGGTTTTTTATCGAATGTGTGTTTTAGAAGTTTTAAAAGAACTTAGGCTTGAATTCGATATAATTTGATGATTTTGGCGTTAGTTGAGGTGTTTTGACGTTTGGAGCAAGTTTGGATAATATTTTAAGACATGTTGATGCTTTTAGTTGAGGTCTCGGGGGCCTCGGGTGTATTTCGGAAGGTTAACGGATCGATTTAGGCACGAAAAAATAAAGCTGCTGCATTTTTTACAGCATTGTGAACAGTAGTTATGAACAATGCCCATAAACAGTGCCCCATAACAGTATTTATGAATAGTGTCCATGAACAGTGCCCCGTAACAGCGTCCGTGAATAGTGTCGTGAACAGTACTCCGTAACAGTATCCGTGAACAGTGCCGTAAACAGTACCCCGTAACAGTATCCGTGAACAGTACCGGTAACAGTATCCATGAACAGTACCCCGTGAACAGTAACACGGGTGAACAGTAACACGGGGTGAACAATAATTCCGAAAAATTCTGGGCAGAATGTTTACATTTCATTCGCGAAAAACACCCCATTTCTCCACCATTTTTAGTCATTTTGAGAGTTTTTGGATGGGGATTGAAGGGAGTTTCAACTAAGATCGATTGGAGGTAAGTTTTATGAGTTAAATACATGATTTTGTTGAAGAATCATCCTAAAAATCCATGAAAACATAGCCAAATTATAAGAAATTAGGGCTTGAGATTGAAATTATAAATTTGGGATTTGAGGGGTCAAATGGACTCAGATTCTTGTGAATTTGGTATGTATAGACTCGTGGAGAGATAAGGAACATTTTAATGTAAAAATTTCTGGATTTCAAGACGTGGGCCCGGGGCTCGGATTTTGCAAATTTCGTGATTTTTGATATTTTTCGAGTCTTTTTGATTGGGTTATATTCCCTTAGCCTATTGTGATGTATTCATTGTGGTTTTGGCCAGATTCGACGCGCGATGAGATCGATACGAAAGGAAAAGGCATCGCGGAGTAGTATTTGGCCGGCTAGAGGTGAGTAATAGATGTAAATGATGTCCTGAGGGTTTGAAACCCCGGAATTTCATATCGTAACGCTATATTGAGGTGACTTGCACGCCGGATAATGGGCGTGGGGTAGACCACCGTTGGACATTGTGACTTGGTCCGTCCCGAGAGATATTTTACTACATTTTTAGTTGAGACGTATACTTTATTATTGTGAATTGGGCTTGTTGTCATGCTTGGGGGCTTGTGCCAACCTGTAGAACCCTTAGGGGATTTTTGACTGATTTTCCTCACTTATTTTGTTAAAGAATTTATATCCTCAGTCATGTTTCCAATTGTAGGCTTCTTGCCAATTATTTGAATCCTTCAGGGATTGATATCACTACTTTCGCATATTTTGCATATCATTTGACCTCAGTCCAAGGTTTTAAATACTGTTTTGCAAACTCAGACATCTTTCTAAGATTTGAAAACTTAAATGATATTTCGGGCTGAGAACTACTGTTTTACAAATGCCCAAGGGGCTTATGATGATTTCTGGACTGAGCATGGATCGGGATGCGCGCCGCAATAGTGTTATATTGATATTAAGGCCGAGAGCCTGGTTGATTACATTGATATTGAGGCCGAGAGCCTGGTTGATTACATTGATATTGAGGCTGAGAGGCTGGGTGATTATACTGAGATTGATATGAGGCTGATGGCCTAGATTTGATGCCACGAGATGTCTTGATATTGTGTTTGGGTTGTAGGAGCCCCTCCGGAGTCTGTACATACCCCCAGTGAGCATCGTCGACGATAAATAAATATGGATGGCTCGGGTTGCACGCCGCAGTGGGTACCAGAGGGTACCGTCATATACATTGCATTGCACTCATGTATTTATTCTTTATCTGCATTATCTGCCATAATAATTATGTGCTCTTATTTCATTGACTGGTTGCTTTATACTGTTCTGAGCGTGAGGGGTTGATACTGTTATGAGATACTGAGCCCGAGGGGCAGATTTCTACTTATTATTTTGATACTGAGCCCGAGGGGCAGATTTCTAATTATTATTTTGATACTGAGCCCGAAGGGCAGATTTCTACTTATTATTTTGATACTGAGCTCGAGGGGCAGGTTTCTAGTTATTATTTTGATACTGAGCCCGAGGGGCAGATTTCTACTTGTTGTTTTGATATTGAGCCCGAGGGGCAGATTTCTACTCGTCATTTTACTGTCAAATTACCTGTTTTACTGGTTTAAAAGAAATTTCACATGATGTTTCACTGAATTGTTATTTTAAATGATTTCACTGCTTCTGTATAGAATGTTGTGTGCCTTAACGTGTTTTCTTACCTTCAGTCATTATTTATATTTATTACTCACTGGGTCGGAGTACTCACATTACTCCCTGCACCATGTGTGCAGGTACAGGTATTCCTGAGGCATAGAGCGAGTTTTTTGCGGTTCAGTTTTCATCGGAGTTATCGAGGTAGATGCATGGCGTTCGCAGACCCGTTTTCTCCCTTATCTTCTGTTATTTATGATATCTTCAGACTTGGTTCCTAATTCCATACTTTGTAGAATTTTAGTAAACTCTGTAGTAGCTCATGACTTGTGACACCCCGGTTAGGGCTTAGTTGGGTTGGATTTCCGTATTTTATCTATACTTTCCGCTACTGGATATTATTAAACCATATTTATACTATAATTGTGTTAATTAATTATCTTAAAAGGATTAATTGGGTTGAATGGCTGGCCTTGTCTTCATGAGAGGCGCCATCACGACCAGGTTCGGGAATTGGGTCGTGACAAGTTGGTATCAGAGCCTAGGTTAATTGGTCTCGCGAGTCATGAGCCGGTTTAGTAGAGTCTCGCGGATCGGTACGGAGACGTCTGTATTTATCCTCGAGAGGCTGCAGAACCTTTAGGAAAACTTCACATTCTTGAATTCTTATCGTACGTCCTTGATTCATCTTGAAAAGTAACTCTTACGATTCCTTCCACATGTTCGTATGCGCGAACGAGCACTCAGTATTCGATTTACCTTGATGGCTTGTAATTTCCCGATAGAAGGGCGAGACGTGATCTCGGTGAGTTTGATGTTAGGCCAGTCTGGAGGACTTGAGGCCAGATCTTGCCTATGGCTTGAGCACTGAGGTGATGATTGTGCGAGCAAGTGTTTTGAACCTTTATGTTCGGTATTGTCCCTATTAGTGGGAATCATGGCTGGATAGCTACGTGAGGAGTATGATAGTACTACGAGATATATCTATATGACTTGGAAGTGACGAGGAAGGTCTACTGGATGATAGATGAACTATTGAGTGTATGATTTCCATTGTGATAGGATGTGTAGTCCCAAGTTATGGGTGCGTGAAGAATCTTTTTATATCTCCTATTTGGAGTGAAGTAAATTTCATGTTATAGTATGAGTTTAGACTCAGGAAGATTAAGTGATTGTGTAATGTGTATGGCAGTGGAAGGTATACAAAAAATATTAACTAAAGGTAAAACTAGTGGGTAATTGGCTTATGAGGGGAATCTATTTGTCATACTAGTTAGATAAGTCTGGGAGCTGAGATCGCTTCTGTAAATGTATTATGACGAAATCGTTGAGTCAAGGAGACCACCTTGAGGGTCGAAAACATTAAAGAAAGAATATGTTCTTACTCGGTTGAATAGCCCAATAATGGAGGATTGAAAGGTATTTTCTATGTGTTATGATTCAAATAGGTGCAACGCATGTCCATATATCAATTTTGATAATATAATACATGTAATATTGAGATTAATGTTGTTGATATACATTGTGATGCTTTGTCAAGTTGTGGACGTGTTGTTAGGATGGTTTTGGTGATTCTCTGGCAGGTGGATAGGCCCAATTACAAAGGAAACTCTGCCGAAATTTTTGAAAAATTTGGGACTTAGTAAAAAAAAATTGTCGCCTAAAAAGTGGGCTTAACTGTTGTGTGAGTGAATGCAAAAATTGCAGAAGAGTTAAAATTTCCGATGATTCATGTTTCCACAAGCTTATGAAGGAGTGAGTTTAATCTCACCATGGTATTACGACAGCAATAGAGTATATGTGTTGTGATCTATGGCTTCGAGCCAAGTTGGGGAGCTTGCTATTGGTTAGCGGATTGTACGGTTATGTACTATGTTAGTTCCGATTTGATGCATGCTGGTGAATCAGTTCTGGTTGTGGAAATTAGGCCGAGAATGGCATGAGTAAAGGAATTATTTTTTGACAAGATGTCATGAGCTCGGATGAGCAGGATATAAGTTTCGATGTTTACGGTAAGTTGGAATTGTCTTCAGCGTCACCTAAGATCGGTGTTTTGTAAAAAGGGTTTTGCGTCCCGGTTAATGACTTTTGATCGCTCTTCAGCGTTAGTGCGATCGATGGTTTGGAGGTACGCTCCAGATATTGTTGTGGTAGGTTGTGGGAGTGTGTCCCACAGGAAGATTATATAAGTGTGGCATGTGATCACTTGATTGATTAAAGATGTAAACCAAGTATGAAGTTTGTGATGGTGTTGTTAAATTAAAGATTCATGCCTGGAGGGCACTTGACATATTGGGTTGTGAACTGGGGAGGATTACCCCGATTGTGATGGTTGTTCTTGTGTGTTATGAGAAAAATGGGAGTTATTATGGACCTTTGGAAGGTTATCAGACTAGTTCAGTGTGATCAGAATCGGCTTGAAGTCGATGGATAGATTTAATGTGAATAATGGCCCTATATCAGGCCAGATGTGTTCATTTTAGTAACGCGGTCCTCATGGAGGAGTAGTTAGGTTGGTGTTTCATTGTAAGATATTTCGCGTAGTGATACATTGCGCCGTGTGAGTTGTGAGACGACTTGAGAAATTGCTGTGTGTTGAGAATCTGTGTAGGAATGACGTTATATGAGCATCTTGGCTCTTGAAATTCATATTGTACATCGCACCTCAGTTGTGCTTGAGTTTTGTAGCTTATAACGCTATATGTCCCTCAGAGATATTATTATGCACTTAGCATGCTTACAACTGATACTCGGTATTTTGTTGTAATGAGCAAATTTGGCTTGATGTGCATCTCCTTATGTGAGATCTATGTGTGGATCGGGTGGCACGCCGCCATGGGTATGTTATCTGGATCGGGTTGCACATCACAACAGTGTGATGTTGAGTATAGTTTTCTATATGCTATTTTGTATGCCTTACTTCCTGTTTTCTAAGGAAAGTCTGTATTAGTGTGTGAGATTGGTAATTCCTTCCAAAGTTTGTTTTCCTTTTGTACCGCGTTCGAATTGGTAGCTTATTGGCATATTGAGGCATCATATGCGACTTTTGATTATGTCTGGGGTGGCTTATTGCCTGAGCAGTTCGTACTAGGTGAGACGAGATCATTGAATTTGAGATTAGTGCAATCTGATATATGAAGTAAATTAAGGAGCTAAGACCATGATTTTGCTCAAAATGAGGTGATAGTTCTTGCCAGGAGTATAGAACCAACGAATCGTTGTCTCGACAGTGGTCATGAATTTATGCATACCTCATTCGTCATGTCAATATTATAAGAGTTAGAACAATACCTATGTACATCATGCAGAACATGAGATGTGTAGCGATTTTCTTCTAGGTGATTAGAGAAAAAAAAGCTTCAGATGATTAGGGCGAATGATCTTCGGATGATTGGGGAAATAGTATTGCTAATTGAAAGTGACTTGACGAGAGTATATGTCTCATAAAAAGGTAATGTTATTAAATTAATGATATTTCGGTAGTATTGCGGCATGTTCTTGTTGGGTCCGCTGATGGTACTGATGAGCTTGAGGTACGACTCTTTCGTTTGAGTCATTTTTCATGACTTGAGTATGTTCAGGTCATTTCTTATTGGTGCGCGTATTATGAAAGTTGTGGCTTAGGCCTGTATTGATGTGTCATATCACCAGAGTGGTGTTGTTGGATTCGAGGTGATCATTGGGGTCATTGATGAATACGAACGGATTTGATTTCAGCATATTTGATGGGTAAATATCGAGGTTCGATTTTTAATAAAAAATTGTTACTATAATTGCTAAAGGAGAAATGGCCTCATGAATGGTTGATCTGAGCAATGGTTATGATTTATTGCGTGTTTCAATTATCATTGGCAGTATATGAGAGTGTTGGAATGAGACATTGGCTAATAAGAGATTTCTATCGGTATTTGGTTATTGTGGGCAGCTGTTGTGAATGGAAGTTATTGCT
This sequence comes from Nicotiana tabacum, assembly GCF_000715075.1. Lineage (NCBI taxonomy): Eukaryota > Viridiplantae > Streptophyta > Magnoliopsida > Solanales > Solanaceae > Nicotiana > Nicotiana tabacum. The sequence continues at coordinate 142,059,331 of NC_134082.1, forward strand.
GCATTTATTTGAGTTATTGGTATATCATACAATTGCACCTAAGGTTGCAGGCATGGTCTATTATAGCTGGTTCAAACTTATTCTGAATGTAGGTGTGAGGTTCTGATCTTGTGTATGATTCCGAAAAGGTGAAATGTGGCTCTATGATTTATGGGCTAGACTAGATTGTGTGATCTTAGTTACAACGCGTTATCGGACCCATGTGAGATAGGGTGACGTGGGATCATCCCCGTGTTTATGCTTGATAAGGTCATTCAGCTTTTGGTGGCTTCTAGGACAACTCTGGGTACGCTCGAGGACGAGCGTCTATTTAAGTTGGGGAAAATGTGACGACCCGACCCGTCGTCTCACGAGTTACTGTCTCGTTCGTCCCATTTTCTGCTTCCTCATATTTCATTATCGGTATTGGGTGCATTAGAATTTATTTGGAGCGATTTTGATAAGAAATGAGACATTTAGTCTCTTTTAAGAAAGTTTAAGTTGAAAAAGTTAACTGGACGTTGACTTATGAGTTAGAGGGCTCGGATGTGAATTTCGACGGTTCAGTTAGTTCCGGGAGGTGATTTGTGACTTAGGAGCAGGACCGGAAGTAATTTTGGAGGTCCGGTGTTGAATTAGGCTTGAATTGGCGAAGTTAGTATTTTGGCGAATTCCGGTTGATAGGTGAGATTTTGATTCGGGTGTCGGAATGAAATTCCGAGAGTTGTTGTAGCTTCATTGTGTCATTTGGGATATGTGTGCAAAATTTCAGGTCATTCGGACATCGTTTGATCGGGTTTTTGATCGAATGTGTGTTTTAGAAGTTTTAAAAGAACTTAGGCTTGAATTCGATATAATTTGATGATTTTGGCGTTAGTTGAGGTGTTTTGACGATTGAAGCAAGTTTGGATAATGTTTTAAGACATGTTGGTGCTTTTAGTTGAGGTCTCGAGGGCCTCAGGTGTATTTCGGAAGGTTAACGGATCGATTTAGGCATGAAAAAAATAAAGCTGGTGCATTTTTTTTACAGCACTGTGAACAATAGTTATGAACAGTGCCCCGTAACAGTATCCGTGAATAGTGCCGTGAGCAGTACCCCGTAACAGTATCCGTGAATAGTGCCGTAAACAGTACCCCATAACAGTATCCGTGAACAGTAATACGGGTGAACAGTAACACGGGGTGAACAGTAATTCCGAAAAATTCTAGGCAGAATGTTTACATTTCATTCGCGAAAAACACCCCATTTCTCCACCATTTTTAGTCATTTTGAGAGCTTTTGGACGGGGATTGAAGGGAGTTTCAACTAAGATCGATTGGAGGTAAGTTTTATGAGTTAAATACATGATTTTATTGAAGAATCATCCTAGAAATCCATGAAAACATAGCCAAATTATAAGAAATTAGGGTTTGAGATTGAAATTCTAAATTTGGGATTTGAGGGGTCAAATGGACTCCGATTCTTGTGAATTTGGTATGTATAGACTCGTGGCGAGATAAGGAACATTTTGATGTAAAAAATTCTGGATTTTAAGACGTGGGCCCGGGGCTCGGGTTTTGCAAATTTCGTGATTTTTGATATTTTCGAATCTTTTCGATTGGGTTATATTCCCTTAGCCTATTGTGATGTATTCGTTGTGGTTTTGGCCAGATTCGACGCGCGAGGAGGTCGATACGAAAGGAAAGGGCATCGCGGAGTAGTATTTGGCCGGCTAGAGGTGAGTAATAGATGTAAATGATGTCCTGAGGGTTTGAAACCCCGGAATTTCACATCGTAACGCTATATTGAGGTGACTTGCACGCCGGATAATGGACGTGGGGTAGAGCACCGTTGGGGATTGTGACTTGGTCCGTCCTGAGAGATATTTTACTATATTTTTGGTTGAGACGTATACTTTATTATTGTGAATTGGGCTTGTTGCCATGCTTGGGGCCTTGTGCCGACCTGTAGAACCTTTAGGGGATTTTTGACTGGCTTTCCTCACTTATTTTTTTAAAGAATTTATATCCTCAATCATGTTTCCAATTGTAGGCTTCTTGCCAATTATTTGAATCCTTCAGGGATTGATATCACTACTTTCGCATATTTTGCATATCATTTGACCTCAGTCCAAGGTTTTAAATACTGTTTTGCAAACTCAGCCATCTTTCTAAGATTTGAAAACTTAAATGATATTTCGGGCTGAGAACTACTGTTTTACAAATGCCCAAGGGGCTTATGATGATTTTTGGACTGAGCATGGATCGGGCTGCGCACCGCAGCAGTGTTATATTGATATTGAGGCCGAGAGCCTGGTTGGTTACATTGATATTGAGGCCGAGAGCCTGGTTGATTACATTGATATTGAGGCTGAGAGCCTGGGTGATTATACTGAGATTGATATGAGGCCGAGGGCCTAGATTTGATGCCACGAGATGGCTTGATATTGCGCTTGGGCTGTAGGAGCCTCTCCGAAGTCTGTACACACCCCCAGTGAGTGCCGTCGACGATAAATAAATATGGATGGCTCGGGCTGCACGGCGCAGTGGGTACTAGAGGGTACCGTCATATGCATTGCATTGCACTCATGCATTTATTCTTTATCTGCATTACCTTCCATAATAATTATTTGCTCTTATTTCATTGACTGGTTGCTTTATACTGTTCTGATCCTGAGGGGCTGATACTGTTCTGAGATACTGAGCCCGAGGGGCAGATTTCTACTTATTATTTTGATACTGAGCCCGAGGGGCAGATTTCTAATTATTATTTTGATACTGAGCCCGAGGGGCAGATTTCTACTTATTATTTTGATACTGAGCTCGAGGGGCAGATTTCTAGTTATTATTTTGATACTGAGCCCGAGGGGCAGATTTCTACTTGTTGTTTTGATATTGAGCCCGAGGGGCAGATTTCTACTCGTCATTTTACTGTCAAATTACCTGTTTTACTGGTTTAAAAGAAATTTCACATGATGTTTCACTGAATTGTTATTTTAAATGATTTCACTGCTTCTGTATAGAATGTTGTGTGCCTTAACGTGTTTTCTTACCTTCAGTCATTATTTATATTTATTACTCACTGGGTCGGAGTACTCACATTACTCCCTGCACCATGTGTGCAGGTACAGGTATTCCTGAGGCATAGAGCGAGTTTTTTGCGGTTCAGTTTTCATCGGAGTTATCGAGGTAGATGCATGGCGTTCGCAGACCCGTTTTCTCCCTTATCTTCTGTTATTTATGATATCTTCAGACTTGGTTCCTAATTCTATACTTTGTAGAATTTTAGTAAACTCTGTAGTAGCTCATGACTTGTGACACCCCGGTTAGGGCTTAGTTGGGTTGGATTTCCGTATTTTATCTATACTTTCCGCTACTGGATATTATTAAACCATGTTTATACTATAATTGTGTTAATTAATTATCTTAAAAGGATGAATTGGGTTGAATGGCTGGCCTTGTCTTCATGAGAGGCGCCATCACGACCAGGTTCGGGAATTGGGTCGTGACAAAACCTTACCAGGAAAACCCAGTGGAACAAAACCTTGTTTAAGGAAAAGAGTGCAGCGTGTAGTTACTCCCCCTGATGAAAAATCACTTAATGTCTCGAAGACGACACATTCCAATCTTATATATCAGCTTTTCAAATATTGAGGTTGGTAACGCCTTAGTGAACAGATCAGCCAAATTATCACTTGAACGGACTTGTTGTACATCTATTTCACCATTATTCTGAAGATCATGAGTGAAAAAGAATTTCGGTGAAATGTGTTTTGTTCTATCTCCTTTGATATATCCTCCTTTCAATTGAGCTATGTATGCAACATTATCTTCATACAATATTGTTGGAATATTCTCTTTCGAAGAAAGACCACATGTTTGCTGAATGTGTTGAGTTATAAATCTTAACCAAACACATTCTCGACTTGCTTCGTGAATGGCTATTATCTCTGCATGATTTGAAGAAGTAGCAACCATAGTTTGTTTTGTCGAACGCCATGATATGGCTGTACCTCCACTTATAAATAAATAGCCTGTTTGAGATCGACCTTTGTATGGATCAGACAAATATCCTGCATCTGCATAACCAATCAATGATGGCTTGGATTCATTTGAATAAAATAAACCCATATCAATGGTCCCTTGGAGGTATCTGAATATATGTTTAATACCATTCCAGTGTCTTTATGTTGGCGAAGTACTAAATCTTGCCAATAAGCTTACTGAGAAAGCTATATCTGGTCGGGAATTATTGGCAAGATACATTAATGCCTCAATTGCACTAAGATATGGTACTTCGGAACCAAGAAGCTCTTCTTCATTTTCATGAGGTCGGAATGGATCTTTCTTTATATCAAGTGATCTCACAACCATCAAGGTACTCAATGGATGTGATTTATCCATATAGAATCGCTTTAAAATCTTTTCGGTGTATGTTGATTGATGGACAAATATTCCATCTTTCATATACTCAATTTGTAGACCAAGACAAAATTTTGTCTTTCCAAGATCTTTCATTTCAAATTCTTTCTTCAAACAATCTACTGTTTTTGAAAGCTCCCCAGGAGTTCTAATGATATTTAAATCATCAACATACATAACGATTATAACAAATTCAAATCCAGACCTTTTTATAAAGATACAAGGACAAATTTGATCATTCTTGTACCCTTCTTTCAATAGGTATTCACTCAGGCGATTGTACCACATCGACCTGATTGTTTCAATTCGTATAAAGATTTCTGAAGCTTTATTGAACAAGTTTCTCGAAAACTATGCTTCTGGCACTTTAAATCCCTCAGGTACTTTCATAAAAATTTCGTTGTCTAATGATCCATACAAATAGGTTGTAACAACGTCCATTAAATGCATATCAAGTTTTTCTTGCACTGCCATATTTATGAGATACCTGAAGGTGATAGCATCCACTACAGGAGAATATGTCTCCATATAATCAATTCCAGGCCTTTGGGAAAACCCTTGTGCCACAAGTCGCGCTTTATATCTAACGACTTCATTTTTATCATTTCGTTTTCGCACAAAAACCCATTTATACCCTACTGGCTTTATGCCTTCAGGTGTTCGAACTATGGGTCCGAAGACTTCACGTTTTCCAAGTGAAGTTAACTCTGCCTGGATAGCGTCTTTCCATTTTGGCCAATCATTTCTCTGTCTACATTCATTGACAGATTTTGGTTCAAGATCCTCATCTTGTTGCATTATTTCAACAGCAACATTATAAGCAAAAATGTTATCGATAACAATATTATTTCGGTTCCATCTTTTTCCGGTTGAGACATAACTTATTGATATCACCTGGACCTCTCATAAGGTCTTATCATTTGTTACGTCTTGGGGCTCTTCTTGAGCCACTACCTCTGTGTTATGTTTACTTTGATCACTTGCTTCTTTTCTTCTTCGAGAATTTTTATCTTTAGAACCGATTGGTCTACCATGTTTCAAGCATGGCTTAGACTCATTTGCTTTAATTAATTGTCCTGCCGGGATATCAACTCGAATTGGAGCATTAGCAGCTGGAATATGTGACTTAGTCACCCTTGGTAGGTCAGTGAATGCATCTGACAATTGATTTGTAATATTTTTAAATGAATAATCTTTTGAACCTCTTGTTCACATTGATTTGTTCGAGGATCTAAATGAGACAGTCATAATGCATTCCAATCTATCTTCTTTTTCAGTTGCTTATTTTCTCCCCCTAATGTTGGATATACTGATTCATCAAAATGGCAATCAGAAAATCTTGCCGCAAATAAATCTCCAGTCATCGGCTCTAGATATTTTATAATAGAAGGAGATTCATATCCAACACATATCCCCAACCTTCTTTGAGGACCCATCTTTGTGCGTTGTGGTGGAGCAATTGGAACATATATCGCACAACCAAAGATTCTAAGATGGGAAATATTTGGCTCCTGACCAAAAGCCAATTGCAATGGGGAGACTTTATAATAACTTGTGGGCTTTATCTGCACAAGTGCTGCTGCGTGCAAAATAGCATAACCCCATACTGAAATGAGAGGTTTTGTTCTAATAAGCATTGGTCTAGCAATTAATTGGAGGCGTTTGATCAATGATTCTGCTAGACATTTTGTGTATGAACATGAGCAACCGGATACATAATTATTATCCCAGTTGAAATACAATAATCATTAAAGGCTTGGGATGTAAACTTACCAGCATTATCAAGACGAATTGTCTTAATTGCATAATCTGGAAATTCTGCTCTTAGCTTTATTATTTGAGCCAACAATCTCACAAATACCATATTGCGAGTTGATAGTAAGCACACATGTGACCATCTTATAGATGCATCTACCAAAACCATATAATATTTGAATGGTCCACATGGAGGGTGAATGGACCCACATATATCACCCTGTATACGTTCCAGAAATGCAGGGGATTCCATCCTAACTTTAATAGTTGATGGTCTAATAGTTAGTTTTCCTTGAGAACATGCAGCACAAGAGAATTCCTTAAATTGAAGAATCTTCTGATTCTTCATTGCATGTCCATGTGAATTCTCAATTATTTTACGCATCATATTAGAACTGGGATGGCCCAACTGGTCATGCCAAATAATAAAATTATCTTGATTAGTAATCTTCTCGTTTACTATGGCATGTATTTCAATCCTGCTAATACTTGTGTAGTATAAGCCGGAGGAAAGAGCAGGTAATATTTCAAGCACATATTTCTTACCGGACATTATTGTAGTAATATAAAGATATTCAATCTTTTCATCATTTGTAGTCTCAATATGATAGCCATTTTGGCGAATATCTTTGAAACTTAATAAGTTTCTTTGAGATTTACTACAATATAGTGCTTCATCAATAGCCAAATTTGTTTCTCTTGGTAGTAATAAATTGGCTTTTCCAGATTCTTCAATTAATCTTGTACTACCGGATATTGTATTAACATTCTCTTCTTTCATTACCAAATAAGAGAAATATCTCTTATCTTGTAAAATAGTGTGTGTTGTAGCACTATCCAGAAGACATATATCATCTTTATTAATCTTGAGTCCAACTGAAGACTGGGGAATTTTTATATTCTTCATAAAAAAAACAAATAATACATCATAAGAAATATGAAAGACAAACGGAAAAAAAACATTAATAAATACATTAGGAATGTAGAAACTAGCAACACATGATGCATTAGGAAAATACACTCAAGAAAAATAAACTAGTTGCAAACATAAAAATAACAACTTTTATAGCTTCATTCCCCAGTAAGATGATTAGTTCTTCAGTCAATATCCTCAAAGAAGTCTCCAACTTCTAAATAAGTAATATTTGTTAGACCTTCAAAATCATCATCTTTATATGCAAGATGTGCCTTAGAATCATATTTATTTGAGGGACCTGCTTCATCATCCTTATTTTGAAAGGTCAAGTGTGCCTCCACATTATTTTCTTTTTTCTTGAGGGAGGCTTGATAAAGTTTGACAAAATGTTCTGGTGTACGACAAATGCGTACCCAATGACCTCTTATACCACATCAGTGACACATACTAGCTTTACCTTTTGAATGATTAATTTGAGAACCCTTATTGTTCTCCAATTTATTTCCACCATAATGACGATAATTGTTTCGCCCCCTGCCACGTCCACTTTTATGACCATGTCCACGACCACGGTAATTATTTTATTTTCTTTCAAACTTATCATATGTTGCTACAGCATTCACTTCCGGAAATGGAGCTGACCCGGTGGGACGAGTTTCATGATTTTTCATTTATAGAGTATTATTCTGCTCAGCCACAAGTAGACATGTGATTAACTCAGAATATTTCTTAAAACCTTTTTCACGGTATTGTTGTTGTAGCACCACATTTGAAGCGTAAAAAGTAGAAAATGTTTTTTCCAATAAGTCCTCATCTGTGATAGTGTCTCCACATAATTTTAATAGAGAACTTACTTTAAAGATATCAGAATTATACTCACTTACGGTTTTAAAGTCTTGCAACCTTAAATGTATCCACTCATACCGAGCTTTCGGTAATACCGTAAGTTTTAGGTGGTCATATCGATCCTTCAAATTAATCCATAATTCAAGTGGATCTTTTACGGTTAAATATTCAGTTTTTAACCCTTTATGTAGATGATGACGAAAGAAAATCATGGCCTTCGCTTTATCCTAATTTAATGCTTCATTTCCTTGTATAATAGTATTTCCAAGACCTTTAGCGTCAAGGTAAATTTCAGCATCAAGAACCCATGATAAATAGTTCCTTCCGGTGATGTCAAGTGCCACAAATTCAAGTTTTGATAAATTTAACATAGTGAAAACTATCATAAAAGATGAATAAGTTAGATAAATAATTATAATAATAAACAATTAATGAAAACAAAACGATTAAGGTAAAAGAAATGAAAATAGAGCTATATCATGTTAACAATCTACTATTTCATTTTATTCTTGTCATAAAGTAGAAATCACATACTTGTTTCATTTTCCTTTATATTATTGATATATATGTGTTAATAGAATTGAACGTGACTAACATTATTTATATGTTCCAATAAATATAAAGTAATTAAAAAATTATTGCTTGTCAATTCATTTCTCATAGTTCTTCAAAATGCCTTAAAGATATATTTTGATCCAGGGAGTCCATGACATTAGTGCATAGCTAGTTTGATGACTTTGAGGTCCTCTAAAAGTTGAGCACGAAAAGAAATAGTTATTTAATCACTGCAATGTACTTAAACTATTTAAGATGGTCAAGCGCACAAGTAATCTGCAAACAATGAGCATATGATATGTACTGCCATAAATAAGATGATTATAATGATACATACCTTAATAAAATATGGCTCAACTTAGCGGGAGTTAAGAATAAAATTAGAGCTTCGTGCTGATAACGTGTAATAAAATAAAAGTAATGCAGTAAAATGTAAATAAGAAGAGACAGAAAGAAGGGAGAAGTGTTTTCTTCTTTCACTTTGGTGTATTTTTCCATTGCAATTACATGGCCTTTTATAGGCATAAAAAGTAAAGATGATGGACATAAAGTAGGAAATTTAATTTTTAAGTTATTCACAACATGGGCATCCAATGTAGCATCCAATGTAGTATCCAAAGTAGTATCCAATGTACAAACTATTCATAACATCTATTTTATATTCTTATCTCTTTTTAATATTGTATTATTATCTTTTATTTACATATATTCATCACATATAATTTAATATAAAATTATTTTATACCATAAATTTTTAATTTAATGTATTTTCGATTTTCATATATTTCCAATTTTAATATATTTTCATTTAATGCATTTTTAATTTTCACTTTTCAATTTTAGCAACATGTAAATTTTATATTTGCACCTTTCAACTTTAGCAACATCTAATATTTTATATTTGCACCATTCATTTTTGAGATGCCTATATGATTTTCATGTACAATTATAACTTATAATAAAACTAACTTACAATTTTGCATAAAAATAATAAATGTACGAAAATTAATTTATCAAAATTATACGCCAAAGTTAAGATATAAAATTAATATTATGAAAATATTACATAAACATAATTAGGTATATATAAAGAGATAAATTAAAAGAGATAAATAAAAAAATAAAAAAAAATAAAGGTGAATAGTAATAAAGGAGATGAATAGTGTCACTCCATATTTGGAGTAACACTATTCATCCCCCATTTTGGGGGCAAAAATGGGAGAGGGTTGGAGATGCATTTTGCCAAAAAATGGCTCCATTATGGAGAAATGGGGAAGAGTTGGAAATGCCCTAAGAGATTACATCTCAACTACAGAGGTTGTAGTAACTCCAGTGCTCTTTAGGTGTATTATTTGTAAGTACTGGTAATATTTCACAAGTTATTAAAAAAAAGTTTTTCTTTAGTACTTATTGTGCATAAAACTTGATAAAGTATCAGTTTGTCACTCAGTTCTCATTATTGTGGAACAAAATCGTGACTGAAGCTTACATTCTTATTAGAATTGTCAATATGGGTCAAGCCGGGTTAAGCTTTAGCAATTGGCAGGCTAGACTGGGCTAGCCCATCATTTTGATATGCCTTATAATGGTCAACTTAACCTAGTCCTATATGCGTTGTGGGCCCCCACGGGCCGACCCATCATTTTTTAAAATATAATTTTATATTTTTTCTTTAAGTTCTAACCTAAAAAATATAAATATTTAAAGGTTAAAAAATATCTTATTGGAAAAAATTTCGCAAAACTTAATAACATTTTATACTATTCTAATATATCACAATAAACACAAAAAATTAAAAGACAAGACTATATTTCATTCACTAAAAGTCAAAATTCAAAACAAACTATTCAAGAGAACATCCATGACGCTTATGGGAAATCCAACACATCATTTTCATCAAAAACATTTGAATCTGCATGTGAGAAGGTTGTCTTAACATCTTCACTTTTATTTACATCTACAATCCATATGCTATATTAATTAGTTAAATATTAAGAATAATTACATTTTAAAAACTAATAATATTCCAATTCACATAAAAAGTTATTACCAGATTGAGTTTGGGAAAAGCCGTGCAACCAATTTTGAGTAGTAACAAGTAGAGCTGTCAAAATGGGCCAGCCCAGCCCAGCCTAGCCCAAGCCTCGTGGGCTTTTTCACGATGGATGCAATTTCTGTACTTTGTCAAAACACGTCCACCGCTGCTAAATGCTAATTTTGATGCTACAGTGGTAATAGGAATACTAAGTATATCACACACCATCACTGAAAGATCGGAATATTTCTGGAATGGGTCCTTCCAATACATGACAACATCCATCTCTTGGAACTTCTCAAGATCAAGCTTTGGTTCTTCTAAGTAAAGATCCAATTCTGACTTTCCATCGCTAGAGGCAGTATTCTTTTTATATTTCTATATTTTAAATATATAATTTTATTAGGCCCTCGGATTGGCCCAACCTAGCCTCGGTCAAGCCTCACGGGCCACGGAGTTACTCGGACCGGACTTAAAAGTCTCGTTTTAAATGGGTTCCAAAAACTCTAGCCTAACCCTATTAAATCACGGGCTGAGATGGCTGGCACAACCGACCAAGCCCATATTGACGACTCTAATTTTTATGCTCTTTTCATGATTAAATAAGGGAATTTTTACCTTCATATGCCACATATCAAACCTTATTACCCTCCATGTTTAAGGTTAGAGATAATTACATTTAATATACTAGATTACCATTTATATACCATAATTTAAAACATGGATATAATTAATGGGACATTTATTTTAAGTATAATTATAGGACCGTATATTCTCACGTTTCTCTTTCCTTTCAGCTCAACCCCCCTCCCCACCTTTTACTTTTACCGTAACTCCCCCCCACGTTTTACCTTTACCCTTCACTCCCCTCCACACGTTTTACCTTTACCCTTCACTCCCCCACGTTTTCTTCAGTTTTCTTCTATACAGAACAAAAGCTACCCACGTTCTTCATTTTTCTCAATTTAATTTCACCAAATATTGAAGTTAAACCATGAAGAACATCAAATCTCCCAAAAAAATACATAAAAATCTACAGTAGGTGATATCTCCTCTTTCGATTTGGGTGTTTTAACACCAAAATCACCACAAAACAAGTAAAATCTACACATGCAATGGAACCTACTACTCACAGTTCATCTCCTAGACAAATCCGTGCCGAAATGCGAATAAAGAAAATGCACGATGTAGATGTTGGAGGAAGTGCTACACCAGGCGGCAAACAACTCAAAAGAAAGGGGAAAGAGGTATGTGTAGATGACGACTTTGTTAAAGATGTCCCTAAAATTTCAACAGTTAAAAAACCCAAGTTGCCTCCTGCTTCCACAAAACAAAAAATGAAGAAACAGTCCAAAGAGCTCCCAAAATTGGTTCAGAATTTTTTTTTGGTGAAGGTAAACATTTAGTATTTTCGTTTCCATTTTTTTAGATTTGTTTTGGATGTAAAAATCTCTGTTTTAAGTGTTTTGGTAAATTGTAGATTAGTTGTCTTAATTTTCTAGATTTTTTGTAGTTGTGGTTTAAAACACGGATATAATTGTAGTTATTTTGTAGTCATGTTGTAGTTATATTATCCTTAGCTTTTTAATTTTGAAACAGAGTTGTAGCTACTTTTTTCTTCCTGCATTTTTGTAGATAATGTTTATATGTGTAGATGTCTTGTATGTTTTTGTAGTTATATGTGTGGGTTGGCTGTATTTTGTTGAAGCAGATTTGTATGTATTTTTTCTCCCTGATTTTTTTTAGCAATAAGTGTAGTGATTATGTAGTTATATGTAGATATTATTTATATTAATGCTTAATTTCTATGCAGTCTACTAATGTGAAATAATTTATCATTTTGTGCAGAATGGACATTATTTTGCCCCACATAATGTGGATTATGGTGTGCTTAGATTCCACGCTTTGTGTGATCCTAGCATTCCTAGCCAGATAAAAGAGTTATTGTCTCCAAATGCTTTAAAGCTTTTTTAAAACACTTGTTTTGGTTACTTACTGTCTCTCCCCTCCATTTGCATACAAAATCAAGCTATTCATCTTCTGATGAAGTATGAACTGTCTAAGTCTAATGAATCATTTTTTTCAGTTCACTTCAAGGGGGAAAAATTGAATTTTGCCTTGAGAGAGTTTGGTTTCATTACCAGTTTAAATTGTGTGAATAAGTTTACAGATTATGGATATACTTCTAGTTATGTTAGCAAGTTAACGAATAGCTATTTTCCTAACAAAAAAAGAGTAGAGAAGTGGTATTTGAAAAACATAGTAACAAATAGATCTTGGGTAAACGATGAGGATGCAGTCAAGTTGTGCATTCTTTATCTTTTGAAATTTTTTGTTTGCCCTTCTGACAAAGATCATGTGTCTTTTATAGACCATTTTAGGTTCTATTTGGTAGAGTCTGGTAATTTTGAGTCATACCCATGGGGTATTAAATCGTTCAATCAGGTTATGGAATCTGTTAGGCATCGTCTAAATCCCCGTGTACATTCTTCTCTCATATGAGGATGCTCATTAGCCTTGCAAGTGTGGCTTTATGAGTGTTGCTCGACCGTCAGCACAGAGCTTGCTACGAGGTGTTCTAACTCAATACCTCGCATATTAAGATGGTCAGCTACTAAGGGGCAGATTTGGTTAACTGCTTTTGAAGAGAAGATGATCAAGCCTGAGTAGATTAAGGTATTTTTTTTCATTTTTGTATGTTTCTACATTTACCTTCATAATATCTACATTTAGACTACATTTTTTTGTCTTAGTGGAACTAACTGTTTTTTTCATGATTCAGTTCACAAGCATGACTGAATCTGGAGAAGAGATTGGAGTGCTTACTCTGCCAAACAAGATTGAGTATGAAGATGAACAAGGTGCACAATCATCAGAGGTTCCAAATGCTGATTCTCCAACATTGGAACCCAAACATACAGACTGTCAAGAGGACAAGGAATCTGTGGCTATGAAGCTCAGGAAGCTAGAAAAGGGAATTAAGCAAGTAAAATTATTAACTACAATATATTTACATATTTGCTACAATTTATCTACATTGCATAACACTGTTGTTAAATTGTAGTATAACTGTATCAATTTGGAGACAATTGTATAAACAATACTGCCTCGTATATAATTAAACTAAATTGTAATTTATTTGAATAAAATTACCAACTAACTATATTTTTAACTTTTAGGTTGATGGAAAGTTAGAGGATTTTAGGAAGGATGTATTTAAGGAACTCCATGACCTTCGAGTGTTTATAGATGATTCTATGAAGAGGGTTTTGAATTTGATAAACAGGAGATATGATGTGGATGAGGCAAAGGTAAGAGTTGATGTATATTTATATGCCAAAACAAATTATGACATTTTAAAAAATATAATCAAACTAACATAAAATCTTTAGTTTGCTGGTAGTTCAACCAAAAACAATGACCAAAAACAAGGAGTGAACCACCAGCAATTTCCGTTCAATCTTGGTGATCAAATGCATGCAAGCACAAGCAAAACAGGTATCTACAAAATACATACAAATATATACACTTATTATAAAACTTTATAGAACTGAGTTTTATTATTCACAATTTATCTACAACTTCCTACATGTATCTGCAACTTTCAAGGCAGCATTATCTAGTATTTTTTACCTATTTTGTTTTTATAAATTGAAGCTGCAGTTTGTCCAGAACATGTTCCAGTACATGTTGACTTATATGGAGAATTTCAAGAAGCAGCTGAGGTAGAACAAGCAGGTATAATATCATACTGTCATTCAGAATAAATAATTGTTCTTTATACAATTTTACATTCCCTGTTAAGTAAGTATTGTTTTTTGTAACAGATATTGAAGATATCAATGCATAGTCCCCAATTCACGGAGTGACTGTAGCAGCTCAGACAGAACAAGTCATTGAGAAATAGCTAAATGAAGGTGAAGATGTACATCATGTGGATTAAGTTGTTTCTGAAGGTTCAGACATTGATAAGAAACGTGTGACATTGGATGACTTTGAGTTGCCAGACAACTTAACACAATTGGTTAAGTATGGCGAGTCCATATCAGATGAAGAAACCCCTATTCATCTGGGGAGAACAAGGCAATCGGGGAAACATGCACGATCACCTTTCATACCGCTATATAGTTCTGGAGGCAGCAACTCTATTGGACCTAAATTTTTCTACCTCAAGCACCCATTCACAACTCTTATAGGTGAAAATGTAGATTCTGATATGTTAGATAAGTTCAACAAGTGGTTATACCACCGTACTGACAAAGTATCTAAGAGGTATGAATGCTTAATTTGACACTTTCATTTCAGCATTTTAATTGTAGATATGACTCAGTAAGTATATAAGAATAAATTCACAAGATATATTTTCACTTCTGTTTTGTAGTTATATTGTAGATATGAAATATATATGACCATGCCCTTTATTATAAATTGTAGATATAATGTATACATTTCTTATAAATGATGCTCTTATTTATTATAGTGTGATTGTATTTAGGTTGAACCTTATGTATCATATTTGATGATGAATTGTATGTAAAAATTGTATATTTATTAATTTGGACAGAATTGGTATATCTATATTTCATGGTTGTAGTTAATTTGTAGTAAAATTGTAGAGCCAGTTGAAGACTTATAATATTAACTTTAGTTTGCATGTAGATATTATTGAGGCCTTTTGTGGTAGTTGTTGTTCCATGTGTTGCTGTGTATAGTAGTTAAAGTGTAGTTATTTGTTAGATTATTTGAATTCTGACTTTGTATTTTAAGGTATAGCTACTTTGTTGATAATTGTAGTTACATTGTAGCTAACAGTAGATTTGTCACGACCCAATTCCCGAACATGGTCGTGATGGCGCCTCTCATGAAGACAAGGCCAACCATTCAACCTAATTCAACCTTTTAAGACAATTAATTAACACAATTATAGTATAAACTTGGTTTAATAATATCCAATAGCGGAAAGTATAGATAAAAATACGGAAATCCAACCGAACTCAGCCCTAACCGGGGTGCCACAAGTCATGAGCTACTACAGAGTTTACTAAAATTCTACAAAGTACGACATCTGAAGATATCATAAATACAGAAATAAGGGAGAAATCGGGTCTGCGAACGCCATGCAGCTACCTCGATAACTCCGATGAAACTGAACAGCAGAAAACTCGCTCTATGCCTCAGGAATACCTGTACCTGCACACATGGTGCAAGGAGTAATGTGAGTACTCCGACCTAGTGAGTAATAAATATAAATAATAACTGAAGGTAAGAAAACACGTTAAGGCACACAACACTCTACACAGAAGCAGTGGAATCATTTAAAATAACAATTCAGTGAAACATCATGTGAAATTTCTTTTAAACCAGTAAAAACAGATAATTTGGCAGTAAAATGACGAGTAAAAATCTGCCTCTCGGGCTCAATATCAAAACAACAAGTAGAAATCTGTCCCTCGGGCTCAGTATCAAAATAATAAGTAGAAATCTTCCCCTCGGGCTCAGCATCAAAATAATAAGTAGAAATCTGCCCCTCGGGCTCAGTATCAAAATAATAAGTAGAAATCTGCCCCTCGGGCTCAGTATCTCAGAACAGTATCAGCCCCTCGGGCTCAATATCTCATAATAGTATCAACCCCTCGGGCTCAGTATCTCAGAACAGTATCAGCCCCTCGGGCTCAGTATCTCAGAAAAATATCAGCCCCTCGAGCTCAGTATCTCAGAAAAGTATCAGCCCCTCGAGCTCAGTATCTCAGAACAGTATCAGCCCCTCTGGCTCAGAACAGTATGAAGCAACCGGTCAATGAAATAAGAGCACATAATTATTATGGCGGATAATGCAGATGAGGAATAAATGCATGAGTGCAATGCAATGTATATGACGGTACCCTCTGGTACCCACTGCAGCGTGCAGCCCAAGCCATCCATATTTATTTATCGTCGACGGCGCTCACTGGGGGTGTGTACAGACTCCGGAGGGGCTCCTATAGCCCAAGCGCAATAACAAGCCATCTCGTGGCATCAATCAAGTCCTGGTCAGTCATTGTTACCTGACCAATTTATATCACACAGTGCCATTGTTACCACTGTTTCAAGTCACATCATACAATGTCATTGTTACCACTATTTCAAATCATTGCTGCGGCGTGCAGCCCGATCCATGCTCAGTCCAAAAATCATAATAAGCCCCTTGGGCATTTGTAAAACAGTAGTTCTCAGCCCGAAATATCATTTAGAAATATCATTTAAGTTTTCAAATCTTAGAAAGATGACTGAGTTTGCAAAATAGTATTTAAAACCTTGGACTGAGATCAAATGATATGCATGTATGCGAAAACAGTGATGTCAATCCATGAAGGATTCAAATAATTGGCAAGAAGCCCAAATGTAACAATTAAATCCAAGTAAGGATGATTTTCAATTTAGTTCAAGTAGAAAACACGGTAAAAACATCTCTCGGGACGGACTAAGTCACAATCCCCAATGGTGCTCTACCCCATGCCCGTTATCCGGCGTGCAAGTCACCTCAATATAGCGTTACGATGTGAAATTCCGGGGTTTCAAACCCCCAGGATATCATTTACAAGCATTACTCACCTCGAACCGGTGAAATCTCTAGCCCGCGATGCCTTTGCTCTTCAAATCGGCCTCCACGTGCGTCGAATCTATCCAAAATTAGAGCGAATACATCACAATATGATAAGGGAACAATACCCAATCGAAAACAATCGAGAAATAGCAAAAAATTCTCGAAATTAGCAAAAACCCGAGCCCCGGGCCCGCTTCTCGAAAAATTACAAAACTCACATTACCAGATTCCTCGTCTCGCGACGAGTCCATACATACCAAGAACTCCCAAATCCGAGCTCAAATGACCTA
Source organism: Nicotiana tabacum (assembly GCF_000715075.1). Classification (NCBI taxonomy): domain Eukaryota; kingdom Viridiplantae; phylum Streptophyta; class Magnoliopsida; order Solanales; family Solanaceae; genus Nicotiana; species Nicotiana tabacum. The sequence goes on from NC_134082.1 coordinate 142,076,691, forward strand.
TCAAATACCAATTTGAAATATCAAAAACTCAAGCCCTAGTTCATCAATTTTAGGCTTAATTTCCATGAATTTCTAGACCAATTTCACAATATAATCGAGTTTTAAGTTCAAAGATATTACCTCCAATCAATCCTCTTCGAAACCCTCTTCATTTGCTCCCAAAAAGCTCTCAAGATGCTAAAGATGGAGGAAAATGACCCAAAAATCGCGGATATAAACTCATTGCCCAAATTTTTCGGAATTACTGTTCACCCATACGGTACTGTTCACGTGCATGGTCACTGTTCACCCGCGCGGTTGCTGTTCACGCGCGGGGTTACTGTTCACGCTGCTAAAAAAAATACAGCAGCAGCCACAGAAAATTGCAGCACTTTTATTTTTCATTAAAATGGCTCTAACTCCATCATACGAACTCGGAATTTGATGATTCTTGTTCGTATGAGTCACAAATAATAATACGAACATAGTCCTTCAATCGAAACTCAATTCGAAGCTCGTTTTCCCAGTTCAATACCCATTTCGCTCGTTAAATAATTAACTCATGTTTCGCGTCAAAAACTCAATCGCGACTTGATGAAACTAGACCAAAATTTCCAGATCAGTCCTATAATTCATTATCAAAATTCTGGAAGTCTCGAAATCAAATTTGGATCTCTAGAACTAAAAATGAACCTTTAGATCATTACATGCTTATGCTTAAAACGGTAAAAATCTTCCAAAAACTCTTCCAAAACTTATCCGAGCCTCATGGGATCCCAACAAAGTATACTAACAAGTCCCATAATATGACACAAACTTAGTTGTTCCTTCGAATCACCAAAAAACAATGCAAAAATACTAAATTCACCTCGGATTCAAGCCTATGAATGAAACTTCTAACTTTCACATCCGATGCCGAAACACGTCAAAACTAGTCCGAATGACCTCAAATTTTGCAGACAAGTCCAAAATGACATAAAGCTATAGCAACTCTCAGAATTCCATTCCGACCCTCGGATAAAAATCTCACATATCAACTGGAATTCGCCAAAATACTAACTTTGCCAATTCAAGCTTAATTCTACACCGGTCATCACAAAAATATTCCGGATACACTCCTAAGTCCCAAATCACCTAATGAAGCTATCCGAACCATAAAATTCGCATTTTGAGTGCTCTAACAAATAAGTCAATATCCGGTTGACTTTTCTAACTTAAGCTTCCTTAAAAGAGACTAAGTGTCTCAAACCTTACCAAAATCATTCCGGAATAACTTCAAATTTTGCACACAAGTCACATTCGACATTACGGACTTGCCCCATCTTTCGGAACCGCATTCCGACCCCGATATCAAAATTTTCACTTCTGGTCGTATTTTCTCAAAAACCTTCAAATTTCTATATTTAGCCAAATGACTTCAAAATGACCTCCGGACATCCGAATTCACTTCCGATCGCGCTCCCAACTCCAGAATCACCATACGGAGCTATTCCCAGACTCGGAATCCCAAATGGATATCTATAACACTGAAATGCCTTCCAACCCAAATTTATGCAATTCTTCTAAAATACTAACTTCCACAATATACGTTAAAATGCTCACGGGTTATCCAAAACCAAATCCGGACTTACGCCCAAGTCCGAAATCATCATACGAACATGCTGGAACTTTCAGATCCCAATTTCGAGGTCGTTTACTCAAAATTCCAATCTTAGTCATTTTCTTCAACTTAAGGTTGCCGCAATGAAAAGTTTCTTTCCAATTTGACTCTGAATTTCCCGAAATTCAACTCTGACCATACGTACAAGTCAATATACCTGAAATGAAACTGTTCATGACTTCCAACGGCTGCACAACGCGCTAGAGCTCAAAACGACCGGTCGGGTCGTTACAAGATTTCATTTTATTTTGCAGCACATTGATGTTATTATGTATTACCTGAGAAAAAGAGGCAAATATGGCCCCAACCCTAACAACACTAGGTTTACAACAACCGATTGCTTGTTCAAGTCAAAGATTGTATAAATCTATGACAAGTTCATAAGTTCTCCGCTAGAAAAAAAGTATTCGGTTATTAAACCTGATGATGATGTTGCAGAATATATTCTTGGGTATAGACTCCTTGCTAATGTTGCCTGGGATGAAGTTGACTATGTCATCATGCCCGTGAACATTGTAGAGAATTTCCATTGGCTGTTGATCGTTTTCGACATAGTGGACAGGCAACTTTATGTGTATGATTACATGGTGTCTTCACACCATCATAATACTGTTGAATCATGTGTTGATAAGTTTTCAATCATTATCCCTCTGTATTTGTCTTGCACTGATTTCTAGGGGAATCGTAAAGATATTGACTTCAAGACCACAAAGGCATACATTGAGAAACCAGTTACAGACCCTCTCAACATACAGTGGATGGTTGCAGAGATTCCACAACAAAAGGAAGGATCACTGTAAAAAAACCATTCTCTCTTTCTGGATGTTTAATTATTTTTTTTATAATCATTTGTTAAATAATTAAATTTTTTTATCTTATGCAGCGATTGTGGTGTATTTGTGGCTGCTTTTGCGGAGTATGTTTGTATTGGAGATTTGTCAATCCCTTCAAAAGACCTTTCGGATATCGACCAACACCGTAGACGCTATGAAGCTCTCATATGAGACTATGCTATAAAGAAGCAAGAAGATGGGTCAATCAGTGAAAGTGAGGTTACAGGCAGGCTAGCAAGGAGGAATGGTGCTTCTGCATTGAATGAGAAGACTAGAGTCCAGAGAAAGAAGAAATAGTGTCCTGTTTTCCTAGTTTAGTTGATGCCAATTTGTAGTTGAAGGAGAATACACTACTTTATGAACAAATATTTTTTATTGCAACATACCTTTTTGTTTTGTAATTTTATCTTTCATCTTAGAATACAATTTGCCTACAAATATTCTCCACAATATCTACATTTTGGCAATACTCAATGTAGTAATTGTATATAATTTTGTAGTTGTATATGTTCATAATTTTTATGAAACACCTTCAAGTTCTAGGTGATATCTGTATATAACTGTCAGATGAAGTTAAATTACACAACAAACAGAATAAATAATTACTCCAATCATAGAAATATATTACCCACAATTTATCTACAAATCATCTACAAATTATTACTAAGACTACAATTTAAATACAGTTAACTTATATTTTACCTACAATCTGGAAACACTTTACATTAAAGTTTTTTTTTTTAATATCAGTTGTATTGTAAATAATAAATATTTAAATTTAATTACACTCTATCAAAGACAAATTTAGATGTCTGACCTTTAAAAACAAATGTAGCATATTAAACAAACATAAACAAATTTTAGTCTACTTCATAATGATATTTAAAAACTTAAACTATTACACAAAAAATCTGCTAACTTTAACTCACTAACAGTTATTTTGAATAACTATTCTAACTACATGATATTCATTTCTTCTTGGGCGCATTCTTGCAAGATCTTTTGTTATGCCCTTCACCTCTACAATTTCCACATGACACCTTGTACTTCTTTGACTTTATTTCATCATAGGTTTTATATCTTTCCTTTTGAGGTCTCCCTGGCTGTCTTCTATCTCCCGTCGGTGGTTTTACTACCTCATCCAAAATATGTTGTGGCACATTCCATTTGCTTTCATCAGGAAGATGATTTACTGGCATTTCATACGTACGCAGAAGGCTCTCCCTTGTGTAATACGGAGAGCAATAATTTTCATATGTTTTATTCCTGTGCCTTAATGCTGCCAAAGCATGCGCACATGGAAGTTCTTCAAGTTGGAATTGGCCACAACTATATTTCTTGTTTTCTAGACACACAATGTACCGCTTCACACCATCTAACACAGTATGTATATGATCTGTTGAAGCCCTCACCTACAATTGCAGAACAAACATAAAAAATATTATCTCAATCATAAAAATTTATTATCTACAACTTATATACAAATCATCTACAAATATTCTACACCTTATATACAATCTACAATTATCTACAATTTTGACTACATTTTATATACAATCTGGAAACACTGCATATTAAGTAATTCATTTTTTCTGCACCAAATAAACAGATCTTACCCTAAGTTTCTGAGATAATGTTCTGTTGTCATCTAATTCTTTGTTGAATTTGGCCCCAAGAAATGTGAAAGTACCCTTCGCCTTCAATAACTTCTCATTGGTCCAACGTTCTAGCAGTGTCCGCATATACTCTAAAAGGTCAAATATCGACAGCTCTCTTGCATCTTTTGTTACTGCATTCAACGACTCTGCAATATTTGATGTCATTGTCCACGTTCTATTCACTGTTGCATGTACTCTTGACCATCTATGATAACCAATATCATATAGGTAAGATTTCACACGCGAGTCTACCTCTTCAATCTTCGACATCCTTTCATTAAATTCATCCAGAGTGTATGACCGTGCTGTAGCAAAGATTTCACTGTTGCATGCAATTTGCTGATGATATTATTCTAATTGACGAGACAAGAGGCGGCGTCAACGAGAGGATAGAGATTTGGAGACATGCTCTTGAGTCTAAAGGTTTCAAGTTGAGTAGGACGAAGACGGAATACCTCGAGTGCAAATTTGGAGTTGAGCCAACGGAAGCGGGAGTTGAAGTGAGGCTTGACTCTCAAGTCATTCCCAAGAGAGGTAGTTTCAAGTACCTTGGATCGGTTATTAAGGGGATCGGGGAGATTGACGAGGATGTCACACACCGTATAGGGGTGGGGTGGATGAAATGGAGGTTAGCGTCGGGGGTCTTGTGTGACAAGAAAATGCCACCGTTACTAAAAGGTAAGTTTTATAGAGCAGTGGTTAGGCCTGCCATGTTATATGGAACTAAATGTTGGCCGGTAAAGAACTCACACATCCAGAAGATGAAAGTAGTGGAGATGAGGATGTTGAGGTGGATGTGCGGGCATACAAGGATGGATAAGATTAGGAATGAAGATATTCGAGAGAAGGTGGGTGTGGCCCCCATGGAGGACAAGATGCGGGAAGTAAGACTCAGATGGTTTGGGCACATTCAGAGGAGGAGCACTGATGCACCGGTGAGGAGGTGTGAGCGACTGGCTGTAGTGGGCACGCGGAGAGGTAGAGGGAGACCTAAGAAGTATTGGGGAGAGGTGATCAGACAGGACATGGCACGACTTAGGATTACTGAGGACATGGCCCTTGATAAGGAATTATGGAGGTCGAGCATTAAGGTTGTAGGTTAGGGGAGAGTGTGAATATTTCTACAGCACAATAGAGTGAGACTATCCAGTTAGGAGTTAGACTAGGAATGTCATTGGTCGTCTATTGATGCAGGGCTTTACCTTTTAGTTGTGCTATACCAGCCATCTATTTCGTATTTCGTATTTCGTATTCTGTATTTCATATCTCTTATATATTGTTGTTATTTTTATTATGCATTTTTATGGTACTAATATATCATCTCCTATTGCTTTTTTGAGCCGAGGGTCTCCTGGAAACAGCCTCTCTACCCTTCGGGGTAGGGGTAAGGTCTGCGTACATATTACCTTCCCCAGACCCCACTTGTGGGATTATACTGGGTCGTTGTTGTTGTTGTTGTTGTTGTTGTTGTTGTTGTTGTTGTTGTTGTTGTATTTGTCCAAATATGCCACATGCAAGAGTAGTGTGGGATGCCCGGATAGACAATTGATGTTGCCTTCAGTATACTCTCATTCCTATCTGAAACAACACACATTGAAAGTCTTTCACCATATGCCTGCTTGAATTGCTCAAAGAACCACTTCCAAGATGCGTCGTTTTCAGAGTCAACCACAACATATGCCAAGGGCAATATTGTTCCTACATTATTAATTCATAAAATATTAATTGGCAGCTTTGAAAATTTATATAAAAATATAAATACATAACAACTACAATATAAATTCATAATATATTCATTTTATCTACATTACATGTAATAGCTACAAAATAATTACAAATTACTACAATATATCTACATTTTATAGACTGCCTACAAAATGACTACAAAATTTTTACACTTTTTACCTGATGCATCCATGGTGCTTGTTGTCAGCATAATCCCCCCTGTAGGCTGACTTTAAGAATGTCCCATCAACTACTATTACTGGCCTACAATGTTGCCAACCACTTATTGATGTACAAAGAGCAACAAATGCGTATAAGAAGCATTCATCTGCTGTTTTTTTTCAATTTAACAACCGAACCAGGATAAGTCTCCTCAAGAATATAAAAATATTTGGGTAATTTGCTGTAGGAGTCAGCCGGATTCCCTCTCAAAAACTGTAAAGCCTTTTCCTTTGCTCTCCATGCTTGCATGTAGCTTAGGTTCATTCCGTGTTCGGATAACATGTCAGTCTGTATGTCCTTTGGTGTGTAAACAGTCTTAGGATCACAATACTTTGGAATTACCATGCTACCAACTACATCTGCAGTATGTTTGCGTTGTATGAATGTTTCGTCCATTAGGCAGCATGTGTGTTGTCGGTTGAAACTCCTTATCTTGAACATTGAGAAATCATTAATTGACGTTGCCTTGAAGTGCCATTTACAGTTTTCACCAACGCATACAAGCCAGTAGCTACAAAAAGAAATACAATATTTAATACAGATTATAAATGTAGATGCAACAAACGGACTGTTTTAACATAAACTAATATAAACTACAATGTAACTACAATTTATCTACAATGTTTACATTACACATATCTTGAGTATAACACTGCTTTTATTGGTCTTTTCTCCACAAATATCTCCATACCTTCTACGACTAGATCTTTTAACTCTGAACTAGAACTTGTGCATCACAGAAAAGTGCTTCATTGCAGCAGCTACAATTTGTTTGTCCTGATACACTTGTCCTTCTTCAATAGTAGTTTGCGTAGATTATGTTATTATTTCACTTTGATATTCCTCTATAGCTGGAGATGATGGCATATCAAGTAACTTTATGGATCCAGATGAACCTGCATCAAAATAAAGATAAACAGTGTACTTATAATTTTGTAGAATATTTGTAGAGAATTTGTAGATATAGTGAAAATTTTGTAGTCATCCATTTTTAGGATGTCAGCCATTATAGTTAATTTCTACTATAACTGTTGCAATTGTAGTTTTATTTGAAGACAACATTTTGAAATCAACAATTTCTAATCATAATTGTAGTTTATGTTGTTTTATAAATGTACTAACTTTGTAGGTAATTTTGAAAACAACATTGCTTTATTATATCATTAAACAAATTTGTAGTTTAATTGTAGGTAGTTGTAGTAATTTGAAGATAATACCGTAAAAACATAAATCTATGCAATTTACAACTATACAAACCTGCACTTGTGTTATCGTTGGTGATTGCCAATTCCATATTGAAATCTCGTACACTTATACATAACGGATATGAACCTAAGTTTTTATTCTCCTTTTTGGTCTCCATATACACACGAACCCCCATATCATTCCTAATCTCCATTGGAGGACAATTGTCGTTTACCATGTATTTGATTTCTACAATTTTTTCTGAAGTATCAATCGATAGTTGTTCTGCAATTGTAGAAATCAGAATATTGTAGCTTGCATTCTCATCTACCACAATGGCATCAACTTCAAAATCTCTAAATCTGCCATAGTTATCCCAATTCCCATTCAATTGTAGCATGATTGCGATTTTGGACATGATTGCTGATGTATTATTCTAAATTTTTTCGTTTTTTTGTATTTCTAGATTGAGAGAAAAAAAGATGAAGAACAGATTTATGATCGCCAATTTGTTTTCTGAAAACGAACGAAGAACAGAATATACCAATGTTGAGTTGTTGAATCTCGAAGATTTGAATTCTACAATTTGAATTCAGTTTGTTGAAGCTGTTCGTAGTTTGTTGAAGCTGGTCGTATTTTTTTGTTTAAAATTTTCGAATTGTATTCTAAGAGTAAATTACGCAGATGCGAAATCTCCTTTCCTTTTCAAAACTTGAAGTTAATGTAGAATCAATCTATCCCAAGATTCTTTCCTGATTTTTAGCACGTTTTTTATGGAATATTCTGCCCTAATTATTCATAATAGATGAATGGTACATGAATTGTAGGAAAAATGTGGACTAGGCGGGTAATTTAGATACTATGCACATATTTAGTAATAAAGTTTCATATATGGTATAGGAAGGAAAAAATCCCTTTAGGTAAAGGTGCAAACCCACTAAGCTAAGGGCTTGGATGGACCTATTACCCGTCCAGGAAAGTAAATATTTACATTGGATGGTATTTTTTAAGTAATTTTTATCTCCTGTAGCAAAGGTTGATACCTTATTTATTTTAAATATTTCATAGCTACCTTTTGATTTTTATAGCTAAATATCTATTTATGGTCACCCCTACCCTTAAGCCATAAAATACGTTGCTCTCTCTCTCATAAAATATGTTGCCCTCTCTTTCTCAATCATCTCTCTCAACGCCAATTTTCTCCATGAATACAAACTCATTGATTCTCTCTCATCATTTCCTCCGTCGATCGTTCTTCTGAGTAGTCAACAAGAATTTTTTTGCATCCACTTTCTTCGAGAATTTTGGAGAATCAATGATAAAGATGGGCAAAATTAAAGTTCTTACTAGAAAAAGCAGGCGAAATCATAAAATATTGTGCCCTCAAAAATTAAGAGAAACAAATCTGATCAAACATTATCACCTCTTGTGTTTCACCGTTTGTCTCTATTCAAATAGGATATACAATTGACCCAAAAGCAACTTCATTTCAGATTCTACTGTCGCCGTCATCGTCAAGCCCCCATGTCCTTCTTAGGGCTTTGCAACGTGAGATATCCAAGCGCACGTGAGGGTATTATGGTAACAGGAATAGTGGCATTTCGAGTCAGAATCGCGGCCCTCTCGACGAGACGACATTAGGGTTGTTCTTGAACAAAAACGATGGAGTTTGGGGCTAAGCAACTTGAAGACTCTGTTAATATATTTCAATGTATCTCGCTGTATTTCCATGTATTTCATTGTATTCATTATCTTTTTTTTTTATTGTATTTCAATGTATCCCGTTGTATTCCATGTATTTCATTGTATTCATTGTCTCGTTGTATTCTATGAATGTATTCATATATTGTTTCAATTAATATAATTTATGTATTTAGATGTATATATGTATTCAAATTGCTTTGTTTTTGTTGTATTTATCGGTTGGGAAAAATATTCAGCATATTTTCTCTGAAGATTGCTATGTTTTTGGGGTGTTTTTCGGTTGAGAATCTTTTTTATAACTGGAACTACAAAATTTGTGTGTTATAATTGAGTTTGTTGAGTTATATTAGGAGTCTATTATGTTAATTGATTCACTTTCCATTTAACAACAGTTGTAATCCCCCGTTTCACGCCGTGAATACAGTCGAATACAAAAATCTGTCTAGCTGTAATCCTATATTTCACGCATAGAAATGCTACTGTATTCATGAATACAGTAGCTTAAATACATCGAATACACTCTAAAAACTGAAAACATAGCTATAGGAAGTAATATAGTAAATGATAGCTACAACTAGCTAATAACCACTAAAACATAGTGGTTTCTGAAAGTTTCTCTTTTTTTTGATTAATAACGGAAAGAGGATCAATTAGCATGTATCACTCCTAATTTAACTCAACAAAATCAATTCTACATAAATTTCGTTGCTATTGTGTTGTATTCCATATATTCGCGTGATTGTATTTATAAATACAATGAGATAATCAAGAAATAGTATGTATACTATTTCGTTCTATTTAATTCGACTATATACATTATATTCAATTCACATATATTCATTATTCACTATTATATATTGTATTTAATTCACCGTATTCAATTTGACTGTATTCAGACAACAAAAAATTACAAAACACAGTGATATTTATCCATTTTCTAATTCTTTTTCACCAACAAATAAATATTTCGGACCAATCTGAATTCACACCCTCAATTATCAAAGACATCAGTAATGTCCCTTCTCATCCAATAGTTATATCAAACCCTCATCTCACATCTGACTATTCTTCTCATCCCATTTCACCAGCTAAAGAGGGTCCATAGCTCCTATCGTATCCTTCTTCTTCTCCTGTCTCACCAATCAGACAGAGTCCTACACAAGTTTATGAAAATAATTTAAGAAGATCAGAAAGGCCACAAACGCCAGGATATTTAAATGATTATATATGCAATTCAGTTTTATCTTACTGATTTGACAGACTCTTGATTTAGGCAACCCATTAGCCCCCAACATACTCTTTCCCTGCTTTATCAACTACCAACCAATAGGTTGTAAACTCCACTTCTAATATCATTAAACCAACTAGTTTCTATCAATCATTCTTGCATCCAGGATGGAAACATACAATGAAATCTGAAATTCAAGCTCTAACTGATAATCAGACTTGGGAGGTTGTTGAATTGTAAAAGAAAAGAAAGAATTACAAGAAAATACACATGACTTCACACCATAACAAAAAATGGCCTATGTTTTTAAGTTTTACCCTACCTAGCCTATATTGTACATATTTTGAAAGCACTCGCAAATTTAAAATCTGTGTTGTTACAATCATTGCTTCTAAAAGCTATGAAGTTAAATATGTATTCTCACAACCATTGCTTTCACTCTCTCTTCTTCTCACATATTCTACATATGCTTCAAGGGGCTGAGTATTTTTTGCTTCTCCCCCTGTGTCACCTGGTTGTAATGTAAAAAAATTAAAAAGTAGAAGTCCACCATTGAAGGTCATTCAAAGCTTTGTTTTCGAAAATATGATTTTTGAGTTTGTTAATTGTTTGGATTGGGTGTTGTTCCAATTGATTGCAAATATCAAAAGGAGTTCAAGATTTAAACTTGAAGTGATTTGGAGTATATTTGAGCAAGATTTGAGTTGAATTTCAGAAAAAACGCAAGGAAGAAGACGAAGTCAATTTTTTGTATAATCTTGTATAATAGTGTATATGAGTGTATAAACACATCTTATACACTATTATACACTTTTATACACCTTTATACAAATGTCTATAGAAGAACTTCTTCCATGATTTTCAGTTGCAATTCTTGTTCAAAACTAGTCCAAATCTCCATTAAATGACTTTAAATTTTATATACAACCTCCTTATATTATTTCTAATAAGTTTAAATAATACCCACTCCAAAATTCTCACGAAATCAAATTTGAAATTGAAGCCCATATATTTAAGCTTGTTAAAAATCTAATTTTCACTATCCAAGTGGATTTGGTTTGTTGAACTAATATTTGAGTCATAGGTACTAATTCAAAAGTTAACTTAAAAGCTTGAGCAATATTTTTTAAAAATTAAATAATAATTTTGAGAACCTATTGGAGTTGTTGAGTATTAGCTTATTATTTTTGGACTAGTTGGTTGTAAATTGAAATATAGGCTATAAAATTAAAAAGTAGGGAGTCCAGTTGTTCTTATGTGAAATTTTTCCAAAAGGAAAAAAGGCTTTACCTTGTATGTGGGTGTATAAGGTAAAACATAAGTTAGATGGGAGCATATAAGGATTGAAGGCAAAATTAATAATTAGAGGGTACATTCAAAGGTAAGAGATTGATTTCAATAAAATATTAGCCTTGTGGTAAAAATCACCACTATTAGATGCATTCTCATAATATCAGTCAAAAAAGGTTGGAGAATTTCACAACTAGATGTAAATAATGTATTTTTGCATTGTGAGTTGGAATAAGAGGTCTACCTGAGATTTCATGCAGGTATGACTTGCCCCAGTTCAAATCATGTATGTAAACTCAAAAAGACTTTGTATGGACTAACACATGCATCATGACAGTGGTATATAAGGCTTACAACATCTTTGAACTTCAAAGGTTTTATCTTTTCTATGAATGATTATTCATTATTTTTTAAAAGGACGGGCACTTCTATTTCTATTGCAATAGTCGATGTAGACGATATCATCCTAACAAGGAACAATCTTGAGGAATTGTCTGAATTAAAGGGGTTTCTAGACTCCGAATTCAAAATCAAAGATCTAAGGGATCTGCATTATTTTTTAGGTTTAGAAATACTCAGAGAAATGCATGGAATGATAGTTAGTCAGAGAAAGTTTACCTTGGAACTCTTGAATGGGTATAATTACAGTCATCTCTCAATGGTTTCATCACCTTTGGATCCTTCATGCAAATTGAGTGTAGAGTCTCGAGAATTATTAAAGGATCTAACTTCATATCAGAGGAATCTTGGAAAATTGAACTACTTGACTCATGCTCGACCAGATCTATCTTTTGCGGTATATCATTTAAGTTAATTCATGCAACAACCTCGTGTGAGCATGTGATTTTTGCCCTATATGAGAATTACTCCCAAAATTTAAAATAAAATAGTTTTGTGTTGTTTGCAATTTTTGTGAATTTTGTGTTATTTTTCTTGTATTGTTTGCATTTGTCTGAGCATGTTTTATCCGTTAAATTAATAAAAAATACAAAAATATGTCGCATTTGTATTTAGGATTTAATTTTACAATTAGAAGTAATCAAGTTTGTTTTACAAAAATGAAAAAATCACAAAAAAATAATTTACTTTGCATTTTTAGCATTTAATGTCAAATTGTGTGATTTTATTTTTAATTGATATTTAATTTTGTATGATAATTATTATTAAGGGTTAATTAGTATTTTTAAGTTTATTTTGGTTTTACAATTTAATTTAGAATTTTTGGTAATTAGGAATTAAAAAAAAGGAAATAAAAGAAAAGAAAATGAAAGAAAGAGAGGAGGAATCGGAACCAGGCCAAATTTCTTTAGGCCCAAACCAGAACACACCAAATCCAGCCCAATCCCGTCCCTGTACCCGATCCAGCCCAAACCCGCCCCAACACTTAAACAAAACGACCCCGTTTCGCTTGGGCTTGATCACAGCCGTTGGATTTTTTGTAATCCAACGGCTCACATTAATCCCTTCAATCTAATATACCAAAATACCACAGACCCATTACCCCCTCTCATTTCCAAACCCCCCCCCCCCGTTCAGTCGTCTCTTTCAGAGAGACCAAACAACCAAAAACCCTAATAGCCGCCACCATACTCCACCGCCTGAAACCCGGCGGCCAGTGCTCTGTTCACCACCAAATTCACACCCCAGCCTCCCCACGACCTCCTAAACCTAACCCCTCTAATCATTCCCCTCGAATCCTGATCAGGGCCTTCGAATCTTCAATCAAAGATCGACCAAAAAATCCTAACTAATCCAATCGATTCCAGGCTAACACCCAACGTACACCTGACTTCCCTCGTCCCTAAACCACCCCTAGTTCCCCTCAAATCAAACCAGAGTTTGTCGAATCTTAATTCGAATGAACGAACGTTGAGTTTTCAAATCAAGAGCCTGTATTGAAGATTTGAGGCCGAAATAGGTTTTATTCGTGTGTTCTCGTTTGAGAACTCGTGATTAAGACCTATTCTGACCAAAATCAAAAGATGTCGGATTTTGTTCAAGCCGAGCTGGTCGTTCATCTTAGGTATTTCCCATTTCCATTTGGAGTTTGTCATTTAGCTTTCATTTTCCTCATTTTTTTTCTCTATTCTCTGTTTCATCTCATTTTTTAGGCTTCATTCGATATGTGTCTTTTCGGATTAATTTCCTGTCACGTCAATTTGTTTTGGTTTGGTAATTGGTGTTGACTCGTTAATTTTAGTCAATTGTTGAAGCTAGTCAATTTGTCGATTTGTTAGAATATTTCTGATTTTGCAATCGATAAATTAAGTTTGTCCGTTTGCTAAAATTAAGGATTAGTTCATCACAATGTTTGAATCGCTTAGTCGGTCGTCACGTTGTTTTGAATTGCTTGGTTAGTTGAAATGCTTTGAAAATACATGAACTGTTGTTTTGGTTGTCACCTGAACCTACTGTGTCATTCCATGTAAGGGTGTTCTGAATCATTAAAATCCTTGGCCTTTATTTTGTTGCTATTTGATTCAACTTGGTTCAAGCTTAAACTGTTGTTGAGTTTGACGAATTGAATCCTATTGTTTAGGGTCTGAAATGAATCTTACATTGGTTTGAATTCAGTGTTGGTATGATAATGTTAATTAGATAGTAGTGAGTTATAAGGTTGCATTCAGAACTTAGGAGAATTGGTTATAGCTGCAGTCACAGGGTCTTCAGGGGTATTTTGGGGGTTTAAAAGTTTGGCAAATGGTCTTGCTAAGTGGGATGTCAGTAAAGTACTTAATTAACCATTAATCTAATGTGTTAGTGAGGAACAAAACATAATGGTATGGGGAGGCTTAAAAGGAATTGATTAAAATATGTTGCCCATACCTGCTTAAACTCTAAATAAAGAAAAGACAAGGGTTAGTGGGGAACAAGTGAATTAAATAAAGAAAAGACAAGGGTTAATGGGGAACAAAACATACTTTAGTGGAGTTCTAAAGAATATCATGGGCAGAATTAGTTTCTTAATTCTGCCTGAGTGCTCTTACGAGCTGGCAGGGTCAGTGTTTGGGTATAAATGGAGGGACTTAGGACATAGTTAGGGGCTGATTTTGAGAGAACGGAGATCAATCTTTGATTAGTTTTTTTTAGAGAGTTACAATAGTTCAAAAGGTTCTGAATTTTGAGACCTTAGGAGTTTGAGAGAGGTTCTGCTTTTGGTTCCTCTCTGATCAGTCTTAGAGAGCAGTTTTGAGGGTCCAAAAGATCAGTTTTATTTGAGGGCTTTTAGGATCAGTTTTCAGAGGTTAAATTTAAAAGAATCTTTGAGAAGAGTTGTGGCCAGTTTTTGCGAGTTTTAAACAATTAGTTTCTTTTAGAGAGTGCTAGAGAGTTTAAGAACAGAAAACCAAAAGAAGATATTGTTTCATTGTATTCATAGGTGTAATTCGAATTCTAGACAGTGATTCTCATTCCTTTTGATTGCTTAAGTGGTTCAGTGGTCTACTGGTTCAGTTTTGGGTTTACTACAAGCTTTGTTGAGTCTGTTTGTCTTGGTATTTGCTGTTGCTGTGGGTTTACAACCTTTCTGGGTTTTTCTGGAGTATTGATTGAGTCGCTGCTGCTGGTGTATTGCTGTTGTATTGACTGCTACTAGCCTGTTGCTGACCTCCTTCTCTTCTCATTGTATTGCCATTTCCAGGTATCCCTTGAATCCATAGAAGATGAGATACAGAAATATGTAAAGTTGTAATTACATGAAGCTTGATGAATGAATGATCTTTGGCCTTCAGTCTTCAATAACAACTTGTTTGGAATCCAGTAGCATAATGTGAAAGTAGTTAGTTTAGTCTGTTTCATCCTAGTACAAGTAGTGTATTCTGGGAACCATGTTGCTCTTTCTTTCTTATCTGAATATTTGTGGTATGTAAAGTTAATTGAATACTTGAGATATTGTGTATATGGACTATTAGCCTATGCCTATTCTTTTCAATAGAATCGACTTTAGTGTGATTCAATTTTAGTATAGTCCAAGTATGGCACCCTGTTCTATAAAGTATTAAAACTGGAATATGATGGAGCCTAAAAGGTTAGGAAGAATGTCTATGTTCGTACCAGTAATTCCATGTATAATAGATAGTAGAAATGGTTTATACTTCATTGTTTAGTGTCAATAACCCTAGCCTGGATATCATGTAGTCATAGTTCAGAAGTTGCATCTCTTCTAGCTTCGATATTGAGTTATTATGATTCGCCCACTAATTGCATATTGAAGGAAAGGATTGAGGCATTAGTGTAAGTTCGTTTGGTTAAAGTCTGAAATTTTTGGACCATGGAGATTGGGCTTGAATGCATGGCAAACAAGCCCAAAGATTTCCAACCCACAGAAAGGTCTCCTTGGGGAGATTAAAAGAACGTTGGGCTCTAGAACTGATCTACGACTTTGAGCCCAAACGCTGGTGGCTGAAATGCCGGGTTGCTGCAATCGTGCACAAGCAAATTCATTATTTGGACTTGGCTGGAAGAATTCAATTCATAGTTCAATGTATTATAATTCAATACATAATTAACTAGGACTCTTTCTTTTATTTTAGAGACAAATAAAGTAGAAAATCATAGTTGCTCTTAGGTTTGCCCTTTAAATAATGAACGAGATGAGCCTCGCCAAATAAAGCACCTAGATTGCGGGGCCCTCGATAATTGTATATATTAAAATACTTAGATTTCGGGACGGGCCGTTTAGCGAATTTCAGGCCTTCCCCAAAATAATAACGCGTTAGTCTCTTTAGGCGCGTATTTTAATAACATTACCTCCCTAAACTCGGGTGCACATTTATGTGACCCAAATCCAAATCCCAACGATGTTAAAGTATGTCCAAAAACCATGGGTGCATTTATGTGACGTGGTTCAAGACTTGTTTTAATGACGTTGCAATTTTCTTTAAAAATGAATAAAAGCGGTTAAGGTTAAAATTTGCACATAGGTTCATAATTGTTAAAATCAGATAATTTAAGCCAAATATAACAGTTGAGCGACTGTGCTAGAACCACAGAACTCGGGAATGCCTAACACCTTCTCCCGGGTTAACAAAATTCATTACTCAGATTTCTGGTTCGCGGACTGTAATACAGAGTCAAATCTTTTCCTCGATTCGGGATTCAACCGGTGACTTGGGACACCATAAATCTCCCAAGTGGCGACTCTAAATCTTTAATAATAAATCTCCTTTCGATTGTCCTTTAATTGGAAAAACTCTCTTATATCACCTTCGGGTGTAGGTAAAAAGGAGGTGTGACAGCTCTGGCGACTCTGCTGGGGATAAGAACCCAGAACTTTTGGTTCAGGGTTCAGAATTCGAGCTTATAATAATTGTTATATCTGGCTTTATTTATTATCTGATTTTATTACATGTTTGGGCCTAATGTGCTAAATGTTGCTTTTACCGCTTTGATATTATCTGAACTGTATATATAAACTGCTACGAAATCCCTCTCTTCTCTCTCTTGAGGAGTGCACGCTGGTCGTGACTTCTTTCTATTAGTGTCCTATTCCAAATAGAACGAGGTTCAGACAAGTTGCAAAATCGGATGATCTTTTGGTTACCGGTACGCAGCCCCCCTCCAGCTCGAGTTGTCCGTTCGGGTAAGCCAGGTCTAGAACAAATAAACCTAGGTTTTAAACCTAGTATAACAAGACCTCATGCCGGATCCCTAGTAGGAGGGCTTGCTTGCATCATGTGCATTTTGACTTTGGGGACTCAACACAGGGGTTGGGTCCGTCTAGGACAGGTGCACTCGAAATAACAGACCATCTTGATGCATCCTATGTGCTACATGTTGCATTTATTCAAGGGTAAAAAGGTCATTTGGTGGACCAATGATAGTTGAGGGCAGATGAAAAAGAAAAAAAAGAGGCTGAAGTATGAGGATGAAGCGAGTAGGACCCAATTATATTTTTGTTACATTTTATTAAGGAAAAAAAAGAGCATGGAAACTTCAAAAGATTTTGCACTTTTTATCATTTTTCAAAAAAAAAAAAAAAGAAAATCAAAAAAAGGGAAAAAGAAAATCCAAAAAAAAAATAAATGATTTTCCATGTTTCATCATTTTTCAAGAAAAAACAAAAAAAATTAATTATTTTCCTTAAATTAGTTGTTTCTCGCCCGTATCCAATCTGCCCGAACTACACGAACCTGATTCTCGTCTCTCGGGGCGGGATACGTAGGCAACCCACATAGGGTCTGGTCTTACTAGTAAATATTATGTTCTTGGCTTTGCGTGGTCTTAGCCAAATTTTGCACTTCTAGCCACCTTTTGGCCAAATAAGCCATTTTGCAAAAATAACCTCAATCATGTCTTGCATGTGTCCAGTAGGGAGTGTTATTGTCTCACATAGTGTTGGTTTAAAATTTTCTCATAAAGGTGTGGATTTATTTACCGGAGTTTGAGCATGACTGACACCCCGTGACCATCCAGCCAGGATCACTCAATTAGGAGTTGCTTAAGGAGATTTGTTTTATTTTTATGTTTTGAGTCTGTTCTTCATTTTATGTCGTCGTTTACTTTCTAGTTTTGTACAGTAATGTCAAGTCTTTTGTTATTGTATTTTCTTCTTTATATTTGAAATCCTTTGGTGCCAAATATTTTGCGAAGCTTTATTCTTAAAGGCGAGGAGAGCTTGTTCATTTATTTCTCCAAGAGCATAAAGTCCTCTCTTTTTGCATCCTTTAACAAGTATCCTGCCCCGTTGAGACTTAACCAAAAAAATATCAGCAAATAATTCAACCGAACAAGGGTTATCATGAGTCAATTGTCCAACAGAGAGTAAATATTTTTTTATATTAGGAATGATGAGAACATTTTTCAGACTTAAGCTACTATTTTTTGTAACTCAAGTCCAAAAAAAAGAGATATTGCGTTTTATATTTCCGTTATAAGTTTTCTTTAGATTACTAATTCTAGAAATGAAAAAAAAGAAAAATTTCTGAGGTTGTTTTTCTTTAGGCAATAAATATCTAGGAGTTAAAATGAATTGTTTTTATGTTTCCTTTAAGTATAGTAGGATCAAAATTCAAAAAAAAAAAGGAAGAGAATTTTCTTTTAGTACTTCTTTAAAAGCTTTATTTAAGGTGTTAATTCAAAATCTAAAAAGATTTTCTTTTGAGAAGTTTCTTTGGGAAATTAGAGAAAAATGATTTTTTTTATTTTTTTATTTTCTTTAGGATATTGTACATAGAAGAGAAAAAAAGACAACATACTTTACCTTTGATTTATTTTCGGAGTTTCTCTTTTAGGCAATCAAAATTGAAATCAAAAATATTTTTTTTGCTTGTTTCGAAATCTTGCGTCAAGATATCAAATGAAAATTCAAAATATTTTTCTGTGGTTTATTCTTTAGATTTTCTTCCTAAAAACCAGAATAAAAAAAAATATTTTTCTCTTCTACGATTTTCCCTTAATAATTCCCATAGAGTATTTGTTTCCAAAAGAGAGAAAAAATATGTGTTCGTTAAGCTTGAGTTTGGAATAAGTTATAGATCATTCAGTTTAGAAATTTCAAATTGTGACGACCCGAAAGGTCATCACCGTAGTTCTTCCTTGTTCCGCACTTTCGAGGCCTTGAAAACCTCGCTTTTAGTTGCCTCGATTGGCGTGCACAGTTCGGGCGTGTAGCCGGAAAGTTTTGATGTTAGAATATGTGAATTATGTGAAACATTTGATGAATTTTGGTATTAATATGCATAATGTTGACTTCGGTCAACATTTTGGGTAAATGGACCCGGACCTGTGATTCGACGGTCCCAGAGGGTCCATAGAAAAATATGGGACTTGGGCGTGTGCCCAGAATCAAATTCTGAGGTCCCAAGCCCGAGAAATAAATTTTTGAAAGAAATTATTTTTCTGAAATTTGATATGAAAATTTGAAATTAAAAAGGGGTTAGAAAATATAGGTATCGGGCTCGTATTTTGGTTCCGATGCCCGGTACAAGTCTTAAATATGTGTTAAGCACTATCTGTAAAGTTTGGCTAAAAATGGACGTCATATGACGTGTTTCGGACTAAAAATGGAGAATTTGAGTTATGAAAGTTGAAGAAAGAAAATCATGTGTTTGAGGCTTGATCCTATGTATATGATGTTATTTTGGCGATTTGATCGCACGAGTAAGTCCGTAAGATGTTTTTAAGGTTGTGTGCATGTTTGGTTTGGAGCCCCGAGGGCTCGGGTGAGTTTTGAATGGGGCTCGGGAGGTCTTGGACTTAAGAAAATGCAGGTTCAGGTGTTGCAGACACCAGTGCGGCCGCGGTCATTTCCGCGCGGTCCGCGCTGGACCCGCGCAGCCGCGATGCCTTTCTGTGCGGTCTGCGTGGCTGAGTCTGAGGGCTAGGGTTTTAGGTCAACCAGCGCGGCTGCGCACCAAAACAGTGCGGTCCGCGCTGGAAGGGTTCAGAGAAGCCCCAATTTTTCTCCCACTCGGCGCGACCGCAACACATTTTTGTGCGGTCCGCGCCAGGCCCTCAGAAAGGTATATAAGTTCGGAAAATCTCAGTCATTTTTCACTTTTCAAAAACCCAAAACCTAAGAGGCGATTTTCCCAACAACTTTTCTTCCCCAAAACGATTGGTAAGTGATTTCTAACTTAATTTCTTTATTCCTTAACATCTTTTAACATAATTTCAACTTCAAATCAAAGATTTTCATGGGGAAAATTGGGTGTTTTGGGTAGAACCTAGGTTTTCTACAAATTGAGAAGTTGGACCTCAATTTGGGGTCCAATTTAAAAACAAATCATATATTGGGATTCATGGGGGAATGGGTAACCGGGTTTTGGTCCGAACCTCGAGTTTCGACCACGTGGGTCCGGGGGTATTTTTGACCTTTTTGGGAAAAACCTTGAAAAATCTATTTTCATGCATTGGGGATGATTCATTTAGTAATTATTAATGTGATTAAGTAACTTATGACTAGATTCGAGCGGATTGGTGGTGGAATCAAGAGGTAAAGCTGTACTAGAAGCGTGAGTTGAGTTTGGAGCATTCGAGGTAAGTGTTTGTTCTAACTTTGGCTTGAGGGAATAGGATTAGGATGATATTTGCTACTTGCTAATGTGGAGTACGATGTATAGGCATGGTGACGGTTATCTATGCACCGGAGTCTAGCATGACCGTGAGTCTTGATTGCTTTTAATTCGAATAATGTGACACAAGCTCCTTGTTTATTTGATAAGTTTCATATAATGTGAACGGTTGAGGAAGAATGATTTAAAAGGAGAATGTGTTGTGAATACTCTCTTGCCGGGATGCCGGGATGTGTAGACTGATATATATATTCTCCCTTGTCGGGATATTTTGGGCTGTTAGCTGTACCCTTGCCGGGTTAAAGGTATTGAGTTGTTATTCTCCCCTGAAGGGGTCTACTATATGAAGTCAGATATTATATATGATATTATGGGATCGTGTGGCACGCCGTCCACTTATATATGATATTATGGGATCGTGTGGCACGCCGTCCACTTATATATGATATTATGGGATCGTGTGGCACGTCGTCCACTTATATATGATATTATGGGATCGTGTGGCACGCCGTCCACTTATATATGATATTATGGGATCGTGTGGCACGCCATCCACTTATATATGATATTATGGGATCGTGTGGCACGCCGTCCACTTATATATATACATCATGGGAACCGGAGTCTCTTCTGCTTATTTCCGATATTTCATTTTTATCTGTTACTCCCCGATAGCATGTCCCCTCCCAGTTTTACTTTGTATTATCTTGTTATTGTTTTCTTGCACTTGTTGTATATATATATCTGTACAGGTTAATTGTGGTAGGTACTGTCTAGCCTCGTCACTACTTCGCCGGGGTTAGGCCAGACACTTACCAGCATATGGGGTCTGTCACACCTCCTTTTTCCACCCCCGAGAGGGGTGCAAGGGAGTTTTTCCAATTAAAGGACAGTCGAAACGGGATTTATTTATTTATTTCAGAGTCGCCACTTGGGAGATTTAGGGCGTCCCAAGTCACCTATTTTAATCCCGAATCGAGGAAAAGAATGACTCTGTATTACAGTCCGCGAACCAGAAATCCGGATAAGGAATTCTGTTAACCCGGGAGAAGGTGTTAGGCATTCCCGAGTTCCGTGGTTCTAGCACGGTCGCTCAACTGTTATATTTGGCTTGATTATCTGATTTTATACAAATATGGACTCATGTGCAAGTTTTATCTTCTTACCGCTTTCATAATATTTATTATTATTTTTTACAAGAATGTGAACATTGTTTAAAACATGTCTTTGGATTACGTCACATGAAATGCACCCGCAATCCGGAACACATTTTACTCAATGTTTTGGGATTTGGATTTGGGTCGCAAAAATGCGCACCCGTGTTTAAGAATGTATTATTATTAACATCGTGCCTAAAGCGAAAACGTATTATTATTTATGGGTAAGACTGGAATTCACTAAACAGTCCATCCCGAATTCTAAATACTCAATTAAACATTTATTGAGGGCCCCGCAATTGGTGCATTTTATTGGGCGAGGCTCATCTCATTTATTTTTAAAAGATAATCCTAAAATGCCTACATTATTTTCTATTAAATCTGTCTCTACAAAAATAAAATAAAAAAATGTCTTAATTTATTTACATGCTGAAATTAACTAATAATATTTAATCTAAACAATATTTCTACCAAGTTCCTACTAGATGGCCTATTCGTTTGATTTTTGACTTGACGAAGTTACTACACCATTTATTTATTTAAGCAATATATGCAAATAGTTCAACTGTTAAGCTATCGTCGAATGTTCCACTATATGTATTAAATAGCTACATGATTCTGATTTTTTGCAAGCTAAATAATTTGTACATACAAATAAAAAATCAGAATATAATTAAAGCTAATTCAGAATTTCAACTCTTCATTTTTCGTATTCATGCTTCATATTCGGATTACAATAACCAGCTTTTCAGTTGTGTACCTGATATTGGAAGCAAAAGAAAATGAAGATGAGAATCAGCAGCAGTAATAACAGTACCACACAACAACAACAGCCCAGCAACAGTAACAACCCAGGAACAGAGTTTGCAAACAAGTGGAGCAGTAATCCCAAAAAAAAAAACAAAAGCTTCAAGCTTTGATGAAACAACAATTAATTCTGATTTCAAATAATGAAAGAAAGCAGAAGATTTTTTTTAGTTTTTTTTTGAAAGTTTAAATATTTTTCGGAATTTTCTCTCTCTTAAATGTTCAGCCCTTTTCTCTCTCTTATTTTCAGATTCATTTCTCTCTCTCGTTCTTATTGTCTGTCTTATTGTCTATCTAAATCAGATTCAAGACTTCTATATATATCTCATCCCATAAATCTTTTAATCAATTAAAATCAACATTTTTTCCTACCAAACCCATTATTCTTCTCACTCATCCTCATTACATTAAATAAATATATCATCACCACCCCATTATCTTTTGTCCCCCATGCTTCACTAAACAAATACAAGATTCCTCCCCACTAAATTTTGTCTTGTCCCCCCTTTATATTAAACAACTATATCACAACCCACCCCATTACATTTTGTCCCCCATGCTTCACATAAAAAATTACAAAAATGTACAATTCCTAAACTACCCCTCCGACCTTATTGCAATTACTAAACTACCCCTGAACGTACTGCAAATTACCAAACTACCCCATCAGCTATAACAAATCAATTAATCAAACTCAACCAAAATATAGCCAATATGACCAATATCTACATAAATTCAAACAACAAATCTCATGAACATGATTTCTTCAACATTTCAACAACAAATCACATGAACATGATTTCAACAACATTTCAACAACAAATCACATGAACACAAATTGAACAACAAAGAACAACTAAAATTTGATTGAACAATATTTTTAGCAACAAACAAATCTATTTTCAGATTCAACAACAACAATCAAACAAGTATATTTAGATTTCTAATTCAATAATATTGAACTTAAAATCAACTCTAACAACATTACAACAAACAATTATTATATTAAACTTTAAACAAGACTATGAGACAAATTCAAGAAATAATCATAAATGATAAACAATAAACAAGAAAATCAAACTTATACTAATTTCGTATTCAAGAACAATCATACAAAGTATGGACATGAATTAAATCTAAAAATAAAAACGACGGATTCAAATGATTAAACCAACATACTTCCCTATTACAACTAAGTTATTTTAGGCAAATAACAAAACAAAACTTAACAATTATGAATTTAAACTTGAACTTAACAATATTAACAATTTCTAGAAAAAATACATAGAACACATGAAACAAATTAATTAAACTTGAATTTGTATTTAACCAACATTAAACTAACAACTTTTTAACTAAACAATAAACAAGAACGATAAAACAAACATGAAAAACAACTAATTAAATTTCCATTTGAAATCTGAAAATTATTTCAACAAAACATATGAACATGGACAAAACCAAAAATCAAATATCTACCGATTTTAGATTCGAGAAATATCAAAACAAAATACGGACAAAATAAAACTCAAAATCTACTAACCGGATCGACACGAAATATGTACGGACTATTTTGATGGATCTTGAACTCAACGACGAACTCACCTTCCTTGACGAACTCAAAACGACACTCGTCGACCTCGACTAAAACTCGACCAAACGAAATGGTGGCAGCAGCATAGCTGAAACAAAATAAGCTGCTCGTGGGCAGCAACAACGCAGCAAAACAAGGTGTGCTTGGACGTAGCGAAGCAGCTGAAATAGATGGAGCAGTAGGGGAGGTCGACGGACAGTGGCGAATAAAATCAGCTGCTCGACGTTGAGGTGATACAATGGAAGCCTTGGCTGCCTGTGTTGATGAGGCAGAAGCTGGACGAGGAAGCAGTGGTCGACGAGCAGCGGCGACAGAGTTGGAAGAAGCAGTCGCGACAGCAGCCATGGCGGACTCCTGTTTTTGGAGGAGGAAATGACGCAGTGACAGTAAGTGAGGAAGAAGAAGCAGTAGGGTCAGTAGCAGCTGGAAGAAGGAAGATGGCGATGAAGAAAGCTGGAGCAACGACGCAACAGCTATGGAAAAGTAATGGAGCGGCATCGCGAAGGTCGTTTGGTTGAAGGAGGAAGACGACGCAACAGTGTGTGTGTGTGTGCCGTGAGTGTGTGTGTGTGTCGTGAGTGAGTGTGTGTGGCATGAGGGGAAGGAAGGAAGCCATTGATGGAGCTTGGTGAAGCTTGAGGAAGAAGATGGAAAAAGGAGGGGGGTGGCGGATTGGTTTCTTAGTTTTTAGGGTTTTTTTTTTTGTTATTTTTTGTTTTGTTTTGTGTTTTGAAAAAATGAAGAAGGGTGTTGGGTATTTGGACTGGGTCGACCCAGTTCGAAATGGACTGGGTCGTTTGGGAAGATTGGGTATTTTTGGGCTTGTAGCTTGAATTTGAAAAAAAGGCCCAATTCCGATTTTTTGTATTTTTGTTTTCTTTTTTCTACTTTTATTTATCTAAAACTAAATTATAAAAATACTTGAATTATTATTAAGAACTAAATTAAGTTATAAAAGCGCAAATTAACTCTCAATAACAATTAACGCACAATTAAGTAATAATTAAGCATAAAATTGTATATTTTGGACATTAATTGCTAAAAATGCAAACGATGCCTATTTTTGTGATTTTTATTTTTTGTAAAACAAACTTAATTACTAACAATTGTAGGATTAAATCCTACATGCAAAATGCGACATATTTTTTGTATTTTTATTAATTTAACAAATAAACATGCACAGACAAATACAAATAATTATTCAAAATATCACAAAATTGCACACCAAGAAAAATGAATTTATTTTTGATTTTTTTTTGGGAGTAATTCTCATACAGGGTAAAAATCATGTGCTTACAGCTGCCCCTCTTTGCCCGAAGACACGAAGGGTTTTCGTGCAAAGATAAAGCGAGCGATTTTTGCCCATCCGAGTACTCCGTATGAAGCATTTTTTTGAAAAAGATTTGACCGAACCTTTGCCTCAAATGTTTCCTACATATCCTGGGCTAAACAGGAATCAGGTCAATGTAGTTCGGGAAGTCTTGGTAGCTGGGACTACCGTTGGACTGCAATGTTACTGTTGTTGCATGCTATTACCACTGCTTACCGATCTCCTTGTTACACCGTGCTTAAAAGAAAACAAGAAGCTAGGCTAGACTGCAATTTGTTCTTGTTGCCTTGCTTTCTTGTCTGCTTGCATTTCTTCCGGTGCTTTTCTTCCGATGCTTTTCTTCCTTTTGACATATGCACTTGAGTTTGTGCTGGGACTTCTTGTTGCAACCTTCTGCTTCCCAGTGCTGGGGATTTTTATTGTTTCCTGCTGGGGATTCCTATTATAACCCTTTGTTTTATTGTCCTCTGACTTGATCTTGAAATGTATGCCTCTATTGTATGGGCGGGCTCCCAACTTCAATACTTGAAAATTAAAGACTGAAATGTATGCCTCTGTTATCTGGGCGGGCTCCCAACTTCAATGCTCGAAATGTAACGACTGAAATGTATGCCTCTGTTATCTGGGCGGGCTCCCAACTTCAACAACTTTAAAAATAAATGCCATTCCTCTCTTCAGGCGGGCTCCTGACTTCAATAAACAACTTTGAAAATAAACGCCATTCTGTTCTTCAGGGAGGCTCCTGACTTTAGCCAATAAATCGCCATTCTATTCTTCAGGGGGGCTCCTGACTTCAATAACTTTTCAAAAATGCCATTCCTTTCTTTGGATGGCGAGATTTCAACAACCCTTTTTTAAAAAATGCCTTTCCTTTCTTCAGGCGGGCTCCTGACTTCAACCAATAAATCGCCATTTTGTTCTTCAGGGGGGCTCCTAACTTCAACCAATAAATCGCCATTCTATTCTTCAGGGGGGCTCCTGACTTCAACCGATAAATCGCCATTCTGTTCTTCAGGGGGGCTCCTGACTTCAACAACTTTTCAAAAAATGCCATTCCTTTCTTTGGATGGCGAGATTTCAACAACCCTTTTTTAAAAACGCCTTTCCTTTCTTCAGGCGGGCTCCTGACTTCAACCAATAAATCGCCATTCTGTTCTTCAGGGGGGCTCCTGACTTCAACCAATAAATCGCCATTCTATTCTTCAGGGGGCTCCTGACTTCAACCGATAAATCGCCATTCTGTTCTTCAGGGGGGCTCCTGACTTCAACCAATAAATCACCATTCTATTCTTCAGGGGGGCTCCTGACTTCAACAACTTTTCAAAAAATGCCATTCCTTTCTTTGGATGGCAAGATTTCAACAACCCCTTTTTTAAAAACGCCTTTCCTTTCTTCAGGTGGGCTCCTGATTTCAACCAATAAATCGCCATTCTGTTCTTCAGGGAGGCTCCTAACTTCAACCAATACATCGCCATTCTATTCTTCAGGGGGCTCCTGACTTCAACCAATACATCGCCATTCTATTCTTCAGGGGGGCTCCTGACTTCAACCAATACATCGCCATTCTGTTCTTCAGGGGGCTCCTGACTTCAACCAATAAATCGCCATTCTATTCTTCAGGGGGCTCCTGACTTCAACCAATAAATCGCCATTCTGTTCTTCAGGGGGGCTCCTGACTTCAACCAATACATCGCCATTCTGTTCTCCAGAGGGGCTCCTGACTTTAACCAATAAATCGCCATTCTATTCTTCAGGGGGGCTCGTGACTTCAACAACTTTTTTTTTTCAAATTCAAACTTATTTTTTTTTTCAAATTATCCTAGGAGAAAATTCATCAGACTAGATTTTGATCCTAGGAGAAGATTCATCCAACTAAGATTTTATTATATTATCTTGGGAGAAAAATTCCATCGGACCAAGATTTTGACTCTAGGAGATAAATCGTCAAACTAGGTCCGTTTTGTTGTGATCTTAGGAGAAAGATTCATCAGACTAAGATTTGATATCTTAGGAGAAAATTTCATCGGACTAAGATTTCTATCTTAGGATAAAAATTCATCGGACTAAGATTTGGTATCTTAGGAGAAAGTTTCATCGGACTAAGATTTTATATCTTATCTTGGGAGAAAAAATTCCATCGGACCAAGATTTGATATCTTATCTTGGGAGAAAAATTCCATCGGACCAAGATTTTGACTCTAGGAGATAAATCGTCAAACTAGGTCCATTTTGTTGTGATCTTAGGAGAAAGATTCATCGGACTAAGATTTGATATCTTAGGAGAAAATTTCATCGGACTAAGATTTGATATCTTATCTTGGGAGAAAAAATTCCATCGGACCAAGATTTTGACTCTAGGAGATAAATTGTCAAACTAGGTCCATTTTGTTGTGATCTTAGGAGAAAGATTCATCGGACTAAGATTTGATATCTTAGGAGAAAATTTCATCGGACTAAGATTTCTATCTTAGGAGAAAGATTCATCGGACTAAGATTTGATATCTTAGGAGAAAAATTCATCGGACTAAGATTTGATATCTTATCTTGGGAGAAAAATTTCATCGGACCAAGATTGTATGGGGAAGGAAATTCATCAGATTAGGACTTTTATCCTAGGAGGAAAATGTAAAGATCAATGATTTGAGAAACTTACCTTCGTAATTTCTTCTTTTCTTTTCTTTTTCCTTTGCGCTGCTTTGTTCTTGCTTGCTGGGGATAATACCACTGTGGGAGTCTCCTTTCTTCCCCTCCTTCAAATTCAATTTTTTTTTGGGTTTTTTCAACACTGCTGGGGATAAAGGTGTTATCTTCTTGGGATAACGTTATTGAGGATAACACTGCTGGGGAATTTTATCCCTACAAATCGATGCTTCATTCTTATGGAAGTTGCTGGGGATGATAATGGTTTTTTTGTTCTGAGCACAAATGTCATTCCTTTATTCTATCTGCTGGGGATCAACTTCCTTCATTGGAAACTTATTATGTTGGGGGCAACCCTGGTTACAAGACCACTTCCTTGGTGCTATCTTTATTCTTCCCCAAATGGGTACCTGATTTCCAGAAAATTTTCTAACTGAAAAGAAAATTTTCTGCCCCAGTTTGACAATCTTTCTTGTGGCATGCATTTCCCTTATAAATGCCATTTCTCTTACTTGTTTCAAATCAAACAAAATTTGTTAGTTTGATATGCGGTGGTTGGTTGTGATACGCCTACTGGGATGACTTTTCCCTTTCTCCTTCCCTGCTCTGTGTTCCAAAACTTGTGGGGGATGATATTATTTGCTGGGGATAATCCTTTTCTGCTGGGGATATCCCTCTTCTTTCATGTCATGGCTCGGAAACTTGCATTTTCCCAACCTTTTAGTCTTGCATGAATTTCCCAAATCATGCTCATTGCTCTCCCTGATTTGTCCACGGGCCTTGTCCTTGAGGTTTAATAACCTTTGATTTCGGCAAGGATATCCCTCTTGACACTCGTCGATCCTTTTGTCAATTCCCTTTTGCTGGGGATATCTTTCTTGACACTGGCCTCGCGCTTGTTCCTTGCTGACTATACCACTTGGATGTACTAGTCAGATCTCGTCTTGCATAATTGGAAAGCTGATGGCCTATTTTGAAGTCATTTCCCACTTGTTCTGACCAGACAGACTCTACTGGGGAATTTTCTATGAAAGGAAAAGATAAAAGGGAACAGAATAAAAGACAACAAAAAAATGACTCTTTAACAAAAGAAACTATAAATAAAAACCTATCAAACGCAGATACCGACTCTAATGGTCATAACATGCACATGTGGCCTATCCTCTGCCGTCAATCGTCTTTCAAGACCTTCAATTGGCAATTCCCCATCTGATTCCCAATCTTATTCGACTTGTAGTGCCCGAAGGGTTTTACCTATCAAGTCTCTCTCATTTTGGTTTTTTTTTCCAGCTTGCATCGCCTTATGGTGTCCGTAAAGATTTTCACCGATAAGACTCTCTCATTTGTATCACTTTCCAGCTGGGGATTTGGAGTGTTGCCGGTATGACTCTCTCTGCTGGAGATTAGAGTCCTTTCTGTTGTGGAACAAAGTGTTATGTTCACCGGTAAGACTCTCATTTGTCTGACTTGACATCTTTTGAAGACTGATCAGAAGGTCTTTCTTTGGACCGTAATGTGGGTTTTTGGACAGCCTAGAAAGAAAGGGTATTAAAGGCTCAAAAACAAAATAAAATTGGGGTTTAAAATTACAACCTTCGGAACCAATTTTGCTTACCACAAGCGCAACTCTTACCCCAGTTTCTTGCTTGGGGATTATTTATTTATAATTAAAATTTTAATTTTTTTTTTATTACACCAGGCACACTGTGACCATTGTGGCCATTATGCACCTTATGACCGAGCCGTGAAACGCCTACGTATCCTCTTTGAGGAATCAGGTCAAACGTAGTTCCCAATTCCTCTGTTTTCATTTGTTTTTTTTTGTTTTTTTCTTTTCTTTTTCCAGGCTCGTATTTCCTAATCGTTGCTATTGATTCCGAACGAGGGGTATGAAAGAAAATAAATAAGGTTCAAAAGGGGTAACGAAGGATAAAGTGTTTGGATAGTAGAACAAAATGCCTTCGTCATTCCAATCTCCAAAACACGCCAAATACAAACAACACAATTAAACAAACTGCCGAAAACATTGGTAACATCTTTTGATTGTATCAGAGAACCATATCCACACATAACATCGTTGGACAACACTCTCATTTACTTGCCCCAATTTCTCATGGTTTGGGCTTCAAATGATCTCAAACTGTTCTTATTTTCAAAGGGGACCCGATCATCCCCAAATGGCTTTACGGTCAACTTTTAAGATTAGGCTTAAACTGTGCGCGCATGTCATGTCACTAGAATCGGTGTTGAACAAAAGAAAAACAAAAGGGTAAAGAAAACTAAACAAAGAAGATGAAAAAGACCGAAATTTGCTTTTAGACAAAAGGTAGAACCGTTTAAATGACAAAATAAACAATTACAACCCTAAAATTAAACCAGATAACACCACATTAGGTACTAGACAAATAAAAGGATAAGGGGGTTTGACCACAAGACAATATCCGGATTACAACCCTGAAATAATCCGGACGACAGAAATGACAACAAAATAAACCACAAAAACTCCTCTCTGGCTGACCAGGAGATGGAGCGCCTTTCCAATTGCCCAACACGGTGTTTTAGCCATTAAGTTCTGCATCATCAATGCCAAAACCGTTACGCACTTCAATATCATTATCATCAATTATCGGCTTCCCGGGATGACTCTAAAATCCCATGTCACCAGGCATCCTCCCCATAAAGTGTGCATCATGATGTGCAGGTAAAGGATTCTGCGCGATATTCTGGGTGTCATTACCTTGGATCACAATCAGATTTTCCCGGATCATCCTTTCTATTTCTCTTTTCAAATCCCGACAACTTTCAACATTGTGCCCCTGGGCATTGGAATGGTATTCACACCTTTTAGAAGGGTCAAAGCTTCTTGCACGTGGGCCCACATGATTTGGAGGAATAGATGCAATCATGTCGTGATGCTTTAACCTCTCAAATAAGCTTTCATAGGACTCTCCTATTGGTGTAAAATTATCTTTCAACCTTCGTTCCCCTTTATACTTCTGGCTTGGATGTGGGTTATAGGGCACCTGAAAGTTATGTGGAGGCTTCTGGAGATTTTGTGACGCTCATGCTCGCCTTCTGGGGTGTTTTGGTGGCCGGGAAACATACTGAAGTGGAACAATAGAATGCTGTGGGTTCTGAGGGGGATAATATTGCTCAGGGGATTCATAGAAAACTTGAGGAGGCTGCTCATACCTTCGAGATGTTCTCCTAGGACCTCTTCTTGACCTTGATGTCATCATGATTTCTTCAATCTTCTCATTTGTGTCGCAAAAATTATCAGACTCAACCCGGACAATGTGAGTTGCAGCTTTAAATACTGCTTGACTTATAATTTTTCCTGTCTTAAGACCATTCTCTATTATTTCTCCCATTTTGATTGCTTCCGAGAAGGATTTGCCAACTGCGGACATCATGTTCTGAAAGTAATTTGGCTCTTGCGCTTGAAGGAAGACAGTTATTAGCTCGTGGTCATCCATGAGTGGCTTAACTCGAGCTGCTTGTTCTCTCCACTTAATGGCATATTCCCTGAAAATTTCACTTGGTTTCTTTTTCAGGTTTGAAAGGGAAATGCGGTCTGGGGCAATGTCGATGCTGTATTAGAACTGTTTGACAAATGCTTGTGCCATGTCGTCCCAGACATACCAGCGAGACGTGTCTTGATCCATAAACCATTCGGAAGCTACTCCCGTAAGGCTTTCCACAAAATAAGCCATCAACAATTCTTCATTTCTTCCCGCACCTCTCAGTTGATTGCAATACCTTTTCAGGTGGGCAATGGGATCTCCATGTCCATCGTACTTTTCAAATTTGGGAGTCTTGAAACCAGGCGGCAAGTGGACATCGGGGAACATACATAAATCTTTGAAGGCAACACTCTTTTGACCAGACAACCCTTGCCTATTTTTCAACCATTGTTCTAAGTTTTTCACTCTTTGGGTCATTTCTTCTTGTACCATCTTTCGGGCAGGCTCTTCAATCTTTTCAGGAAGATCAAACGAGTACGGGTGGTACTTAGGAGAGTGGTACTGCTCTTGTTGTGTCACAAATTGTGACTCATGACGAGGCTGTCCTTGCCCACTGGCCCATGCTTGACACACTCCGGTCATTTGCTGTTTCAGTATTCTATTTTTTCCCGGCATAGTAGACTCTTGTTGAACCCTCTAAACAAACCGACCAACTCAACTTTCTTCACAATTCAAAACAAAACATGTCAGAATGGACTCAGTCGGTTCTTATTACTAGCAACATCTTTTTCCTTTTTTTTTTCAATTTTTTTTTCAATTTTTTTTCTCATTTTTTTGTTATGGTCGAATCTTATGGAGATTGCCTACGTATCATGACCCCACATGAATCAGACCTTGCGTAGTTCGGACAATAGACTGGGTAAGAACAATGAAACATTTTTTTCTTTGGAATTATCAATTTTCATAATAAAACAACTGGATTTCAAAGGTTTAAAGATGACCTACAAACTTGAAAATCAAACGACCCACATATTCTAATCAAAAGATTTATAACCTCAAAACAAAAAGGCCAGCTTCCTTTCCCCGTTTTGACAAATGCAACCAAACGGCTATTTTTGCAAATGTGGCCCCTTCCAAATCTCACATGAGTTTTGAGGTCGGGGAGGATTATTTTATGACACTTTACAAACTTGTCCGTTCTTTTACGAAAATAACTTTTCGACAACTGAAAGATACTCTAAAGCTATTTTGGCAAGAACGATTTAAGACGCGGTCGAAGCTGGCTCGGCTTACTTTGACCAAAAATCCAAACGGTATTCACCTGACCGTTGACTCTTTTTTTTCAAATTATAATAAAAACCGGGTGTTTCAAACACGGCCCTTCAACGCCTCGGGGACGAAGATTTTTTAAGGCTGTGTGGGTCAACTGGACCAAAAATCCTAAACATGACCCAAAAGGTGGTTGTTTATGCAAAGTCAGCCTTCCGGCGTCCCTTTCGGGAACATTCGGCTATGTCTTGATAAAACAGCGTGACCCAACTTCTTTATGACTCTTAAAATTTAACATATTATTTTTTGGCTATTTTTTAGCAAAAGGGGAAGTTGGACACCGCCCGACTTATTTATGACAAAATTAAAATTCTGACATGTTTTTTATTTATTTATTGGTTTTTGCCTATTTTAGCAAAAAGGGGGTTGGACCCGATGAGGGTTGCCTACGTATATCACATCCGGTGAGAATCAAACCAGCGTAGTTCGGGCCAATTAACCGAACTATTTTAAAACAGGATTTTTTTTCCAGCAACAAATAACAAAACCACTTTCAAAGCACGACTCTTTTCATTTTCATTTTGGCATTTTCAGAAACAAATAAAAAAAACTATTTTAAAAGTAAGAATCATTTTCATTTTCATTTTGGCATTTTTAGAAACAAATAAAAAAAATTATTTTAAAAGTAAGACTCTTTTTCATTGTCATTTTCAGGGGAAGACAAACTATTTTCCTTTATATATATATATATATTTATTTTTTTTTAAAAAAAATAAGACATAACAACGACTTTTTTTTTTCTTCTTCTATTTTTCCTTTGCTTTTTAGTAAAACAAACTAAAAAACATTTTTTTATTATTTTCTCGAATTTTCGGCAGAGTTTTGACAATATTTGGGCATTGGTTTTTTTTTCACAAATAAACAATCAATTCCCTAACCGCTATTTCTTTTTTTTTTCAATTTCAAAATATTATTCTTGATATTCAAAAGTCAGTCAACACACAAGTCCGTATCAAATAAATGCGCACGTAGCAGCAAGTAAGATGCATCAGGATGATCATTTTCATATTTTGGTACACCTGTCCTAGACAGACCCAACCCCTGTGTTGAGCCTCCAAAGTCAAATGCACGTGATGCAAACAAACGTTCCTACTAGGGATCCGACATGAAGCTGAGTTATTCTAAGTGAAAAAACCTGAGACATATTGTTCTAGCCCTGGCTTACACAAGTGGACAGCTTGAGCCGAAATGGGGGCAACGTACCGGGAGCACGAAAGTCTGCCCGACCTAGTTACTTGTCCCAACTTCGTCTTATTTGGTATGACTTCTAACAGAAAGGTGGGCCACGCGCACGTGTACACCATAAATTCAGAAGACTCAGAAAGAAGAAGGGTTTCATAGCAGTTTTATATACACAATTCAAATAATATTAAAGCGGTAAAAAGCAACATTTAGCACTTTAAGCATAAACATGTAAAAATCAGATAATAAATAAAGCCAACTATGACAGTTATTTTAAGCTCGAATTCTTAAACCCTGAACCAGTGGTTCTGGGAAATACCCAACAGAGTCGCCAGAGCTGTCACACCTCCTTTTTCCGCCCCCGAGAGGGGTGCAAGGGAGTTTTTCCAATTAAAGGACAGTCGAAACGGGATTTATTTATTTATTTCAGAGTCGCCACTTGGGAGATTTAGGGCGTCCCAAGTCACCTATTTTAATCCCGAATCGAGGAAAAGAATGACTATGTATTACAGTCCGCGAACCAGAAATCCGGATAAGGAATTCTGTTAACCCGGGAGAAGGTGTTAGGCATTCCCGAGTTCCGTGGTTCTAGCACGGTCGCTCAACTGTTATATTTGGCTTGATTATCTGATTTTATACAAATATGAACTCATGTGCAAGTTTTATCTTCTTACCGCTTTCATAATAATTATTATTATTTTTTACAAGAATGTGAACATTGTTTAAAACATGTCTTTGGATTACGTCACATGAAATGCACCCGCAATCCGGAATGCATTTTACTCAATGTTTTGGGATTTGGATTTGGGTCGCAAAAATGCGCACCCGTGTTTAAGAATGTATTATTATTAACATCGTGCCTAAAGCGATTAACGTATTATTATTTATGGGTAAGACCGTGGAATTCACTAAACAGTCCATCCCGAATTCTAAATACTCAATTAAAGATTTATTGAGGGCCCCGCAATTGGTGCATTTTATTGGGCGAGGCTCATCTCATTTATTTTTAAAAGATAATCCTAAAATGCCTACATTATTTTCTATTAAATCTGTCTCTACAAAAATAAAATAAAAAAATGTCTTAATTTATTTACATGTTGAAATTAACTAATAATATTTAATCTAAACAATATTTCTACCAAGTTCCTACTAGATGGCCTATTCGTTTGATTTTTGACTTGACGAAGTTACTACACCATTTATTTATTTAAGCAATATATGCAAATAGTTCAACTGTTAAGCTATCGTCGAATGTTCCGCTATATGTATTAAATAGCTACATGATTCTGATTTTTTGCAAGCTAAATAATTTGTACATACATATAAAAAATCAGAATATAATTAAAGCTAATTCAGAATTTCAACTCTTCATTTTTCGTATTCATGCTTCATATTCGGATTACAATAACCAGCTTTTCAGTTGTGTACCTGATATTGGAAGCAAAAGAAAATGAAGATGAGAATCAGCAGCAGTAATAACAGTGCCACACAACAACAACAGCCCAGCAACAGTAACAACCCAGGAACAGAGTTTGCAAATCAGTGGAGCAGTAATCCCAAAAAAAACAAAAGCTTCAAGCTTTGATGAAACAACAATTAATTCTGATTTCAAACAATGAAAGAAAGCAGAAGATTTTTTTTTTAGTTTTTTTTGAAAGTTTAAATATTTTTTGGATTTTTCTCTCTCTTAAATGTTCAGCCCTTTTCTCTCTCTTATTTTCAGATTCGTTTCTCTCTCTCGTTCTTATTGTCTGTCTTATTGTCTATCTAAATCAGATTCAAGACTTCTATATATATCCCATCCCATAAATTTTTTAATCAATTAAAATCAATATTTTTTCCTACCAAACCCATTATTCTTCCCACTCATCCCCATTACATTAAATAAATATATCATCACCACCCCATTATCTTTTGTCCCCCATGCTTCACTAAACAAATACAAGATTCCTCCCCACTAAATTTTGTCTTGTCCTCCCTTTATATTAAACAACTATATCACAACCCACCCCATTACATTTTGTCCCCCATGCTTCACATAAAAAATTACAAAAATGTACAATTCCTAAACTACCCCTCCGACCTTATTGCAATTACTAAACTACCCCTGAACGTACTGCAAATTACCAAACTACCCCATCAGCTATAACAAATCAATTAATCAAACTCAACCAAAATATAGCCAATATGACCAATTTCTACATAAATTCAAACAACAAATCTCATGAACATGATTTCTTCAACATTTCAACAACAAATCACATGAACATGATTTCAACAACATTTCAACAACAAATCACATGAACACAAATTGAACAACAAAGAACAACTAAAATTTGATTGAACAATATTTTTAGCAAC
This sequence comes from Nicotiana tabacum, assembly GCF_000715075.1. Lineage (NCBI taxonomy): Eukaryota > Viridiplantae > Streptophyta > Magnoliopsida > Solanales > Solanaceae > Nicotiana > Nicotiana tabacum. The sequence continues at coordinate 142,113,053 of NC_134082.1, forward strand.
AAACAAATCTATTTTCAGATTCAACAACAACAATCAAACAAGTATATTTAGATTTCTAAATTCAATAATATTGAACTTAAAATCAACTCTAACAACATTACAACAAACAATTCTTATATTAAACTTTAAACAAGATTATGAGACAAATTCAAGAAATAATCATAAATGATAAACAATAAACAAGAAAATCAAACTTATACTAATTTCGTATTCAAGAACAATCATACAAAGTATGGACATGAATTAAATCTAAAAATAAAAACGACGGATTCAAATGATTAAACCAACATACTTCCCTATTACAACTAAGTTATTTTAGGCAAATAACAAAACAAAACTTAACAATTATGAATTTAAACTTGAACTTAACAATATTAACAATTTCTGGAAAAAATACATAGAACACATGAAACAAATTAATTAAACTTCAATTTGTATTTAACCAACATTAAACTAACAACTTTTTAACTAAACAATAAACAAGAACGATAAAACAAACATGAAATAAACATGAAAAACAACTAATTAAATTTCCATTTGAAATCTGAAAATTATTTCAACAAAACATATGAACATGGACAAAACCAAAAATCAAATATCTACCGATTTTAGATTCGAGAAATATCAAAACAAAATACGGACAAAATAAAACTCAAAATCTACTAACCGGATCGACATGAAATATGTACGGACTGTTTTGACGGATTTTGAACTCAACGACGAACTCATCTTCCTTGACGAACTCAAAACGACACTCGACGACCTCGACTAAAACTCGACCAAACGAAATGGTGGCAGTAGCATAGCTGAAACAAAATAAGCTGCTCGTGGGCAGCAACAACGCAGTAAAACAAGGTGTGCTTGGACGTAGCGAAGCAGCTGAAATAGATGGAGCAGTAGGGGAGGTCGACGGACAATGGCGAATAAAATCAGCTGCTCGAAGTTGAGGCGATACAATGGAAGCCATTGTTGCCTGTGTTGATGAGGCAGAAGCTGGACGAGGAAGCAGTGGTCGACGAGCAGCGGCGACGGAGTTGGAAGAAGCAGTCGCGACAACAGCCATGGCGGACTCCTGTTTTTGGAGGAGGAAATGACGCAGTGACAGTAAGTGAGGAAGAAGAAGCAGTAGGGTCAGTAGCAGCTGGAAGGAGGAAGATGGCGATGAAGAAAGCTGGAGCAACGACGCAGCAGCTATGGAAAAGTAATGGAGCGGCATCGCGAAGGTCGTTTGGTTGAAGGAGGAAGACGACGCAACAGTGTGTGTGTGTGTCGTGAGTGTGTGTGTGTGTCGTGAGTGAGTGTGTGTGGCGTGAGGGGAAGGAAGGAAGCCATTGATAGAGCTTGGTGAAGCTTGAGGAAGAAGATGGAAAAAGGAGGGGGGTGGCGGATTGGTTTCTTAGTTTTTGGGGTTTTTGTTTTTTTTTTGTTTTGTTTTGTGTTTTGAAAAAATGAAGAAGGGTGTTGGGTATTTGGACTGGGTCGACCCAGTTCGAAATGGACGGGGTCGTTTGGGAAGATTGGGTATTTTTGGGCTTGTAGCTTGAATTTGAAGAAAAGGCCCAATTCCGATTTTTTGTATTTTTGTTTTCTTTTTTCTTCTTTTATTTATCTAAAACTAAATTATAAAAATACTTGAATTATTATTAAGAACTAAATTAAGTTATAAAAGTGCAAATTAACTCTCAATAACAATTAACGCACAATTACGTAGTAATTAAGCATAAAATTGTATATTTTGGACATTAATTGCTAAAAATGCAAACGATGCCTATTTTTGTGATTTTTATTTTTTGTAAAACAAATTTAATTACTAACAGTTGTAGGATTAAATCCTACATGCAAAATGCGACATATTTTTTGTATTTTTATTAATTTAACAAATAAACATGCACAGACAAATACAAATAATTATTCAAAATATCACAAAATTGCACACCAAGAAAAATGAATTTATTTTTGATTTTTTTTGGGAGTAATTCTCATACAGGGCAAAAATCACGTGCTTACAGGGTCGGTTGTGCTGATGCTACACTCTGTGCATTTTTGGTGCACAGATCAGGGAGCAGCTTACGGACCGCAGCAGTAGGACTTCTGGGAGCTATCTTCAGTCCAGGGACTCTCGAGGTAGCCTAGCTGGCGTTCGCAGTCCGAAGTCCCTTTCCATGTTTTTCTTTGTTTGTTTATCTTGTATCAGACAAACATGATGTATTTTCCCTTCAGACATTGATTGTAGTATTTTGTAGTAGTCCGTGAGCTAGTGACACCAGACTCTGGGTAGCATTTTGGTTCAAACTTCCGCACTTTTGGTTTTCAGTTGCTTTAGATTTAAAGTCTTCCGCTTAGATTTTGTCTCTTTTATTATATTGTTTAAAAGAAAGCAGGAAAGGTGTTTTAAATATTTGGCTTGCCTAGCTCCGATAGTAGGCGCCATCACGACACCCGATGGTGGGAAATTCGGGTCGTGACAAGTTGGTATCAGAGCACTAGGTTACTTAGGTCTCACAACTCACGGACAAGCTCTGTAGAGTCTGAGGGATCGGTACAGAGACGTCTGTATTTATCCCGCAGAGGCTACTGAGTTAGGAAAACTTCACCTTGTTCATTCTTGTCGTGCGATTTTGTTTCTCAAGTACTGATTGTCTTTCCATTCTGTTCTTTCGCAGATGGAGAGGACACGCGCTTCCTCTTCTAACACGCAACAGCCTGATCCCCCTGCAGCAGCCCCTATTAGGGGCAGAGGACGAGGCCGTGCTAGAGGCCGAGGCCGGGGTAGAGCTCAGCCCCGAGCAGCATTTCCAGCGACGGAGCCTCAGGTCGATTTTGAGGAGGAGGTTCTGGCCCCAGCTGTTCCAGTGGGCCCAGCTCAGGTCCCAGAGGGTTTCATAGCCACTCCAGTGCTTCAGGACGCTTTGGTCCGACTGGTAGGCTTTATGGAGGGCATTTCTAGAGCGGGTTTGCTTCTCGTAGCTCCAGCCACATCTCAGGATGGGGGAGGAGTTCAGACTCACGATACTCGTACTCCAGAGCCAGTAGCTCCTCAGGCTCAAGTTCCAGCAGTTCAGCCAGCCGTGGCAGTTCAGCCAGCTGTGGCAGCCCAGCCAGGTATTGCGGCTCAGTCCAGCGATGGTGCGGCTATGTCCGCGGATGCTTTGTGGAGGCTTGATCGTTTCTCCAAGCTCTTCACAACCACATATAGTGGCACCCCCTCAGAAGATGCTCATGATTTCATATTCAGCTGTTATGAGGTTCTACGAAATATGGGCATTGTAGAGACCAATCGGGTCGACTTCGCCACTTTTCGCCTGGCAGGATCCGCCAAGACGTGGTGGAGGGATTTCTGTTTAGCCAGGCCAGCAGGGTCGCCATCATTGACCTGGGATCAGTTTTCAGAGTTATTTCTGGGGAAGTTTCTTCCAGTTACTCAGCGAGATGCTCTTCGCAGGCAGTTTGAGCGTCTCCAGCAAGGTCCTATTACGGTCACCCAGTATGAGACCCGGTTCATTGATATTGCTCGTCATGCCATTGTGATACTCCCCATCGATAGAGAGAGGGTGCGGAGGTTTATTGATGGGTTGGACCAGCCGATCCGTGGTCAGATAGCCATGAGTTCCGGTAGTGAGATTTCATTTCAGGAGGCGGCAGATGGTGCCCGCCGAATAGAGATGGCACTTGCTCAGGGAGGTGGTCATGGGTCTGATAAGAGGCCCCGTCATTCTGGTAGATTCAGTGGTACCTCGTCTGGAGGTAGGGATTCTTATGGTAGAGGCCATCCTTCGAGGCCCTTTCAGTCAGCTCTCCAGGCTTCTCATAGTACACCAGGTGGCCGTGGTTCTCAGCCGCAGTATTCTGACCAGCAGCTCTTCAGTTCACCATCAGCACCTATCAGTGCACCACCACTTCGTTATTCTCAGCAGCCGAGGGCTTGTTATACTTGCGGTGATGTGAGTCACATTGCCAGATATTGCCCTCGAGCTTCCAGCAGCTCGCAGCAGCAGGGTCCTCGCCCGATGATCCAGGCACCAGTTGCCCCACAGCCTGCCCAGCCAGCTAGAGGCGGGGGTAGAGGACATAGAGGTGGAGGTAGAGGTCTTAGAGGTGGAGCTCAGACCGCTAGAGGTAGGGGTCAACCAGCAGCAGATCGTCCCAGGGATATGATTCAGGGAGGTGGGGCCCAACCCCGTTGTTATGCTTTGCCAGCCAGGCCAGAGGCTGAGTCATCAGATGCTGTGATTACAGGTACTATTCTGGTCTGTGATAGGGATGCTTCTGTGCTATTTGATCCCGGATCTACGTATTCATATGTGTCGTCCTATTTTGCACCCTATTTGGTTATGCCTAGTGACTCGTTGAGTATTCCTGTTTATGTGTCAACACCGGTGGACGATGTCACACCTCCTTTTTCCGGCACCGCGAGGTGCGTAGGGAGTTTTTTCCAATTAAAGGACAGTCGAAACGGGATTGGTTTAATTATTTCAGAGTCGCCACTTGGGAGATTTAGGGTGTCCCAAGTCACCAATTTTAATCCCGAATCGAGGAAAAGAATGACTCTATATTACAGTCTGCATACCAGAAATCCGGATAAGGAATTCTGTTAACCCGGGAGAAGGTGTTAGGCATTCCCGAGTTCCGTGGTTCTAGCACGGTCGCTCAACTGTTATATTCGGCTTATTTATCTGATTTTAAATACAATTATGAACCATGTGCAAATTTTATCTTTTAACCGCTTTTGTCATTATTATTATTTTTACGAGAATTGCAACGTCGTGAAAACATATCTCGAACCACGTTACATCAATGTACCCGTGGTTATCGATATATCTCGACTCGGTTGAGATTTGGATTTGGGTCACATAAATGTGCACCCGAATTAAGGAAAATAAATTGTTAAAGGCGCGCCTAAAGCAACTAGCGTCTTGTTATTTTGGGGAAAGTCGTAAAAATTCGTTAAACGACATATCCCGAATTCTAAATACTTTAATATATACATACATCTAGAGGGCCCCGCAGCTTTGTACATTTTGTTTGTCGAGGCTCGTCTCGTTCTATTTTTAAAAGGAATTTGCGATGTCATGGACATGCATCTCGAACCACGTCACAATCAATGTACCCGTGATTAGAAACACATTTCGAATCCGTCGGATTTGGATTTGGGTCACATAAATGCGCACCCGAATTTAAGAAGGTAAAATTATTAAATACGCGCTTAAAGAGGCTATTGCGTTATTATTCCGGGAGGGTCGTGAGATTTGCTAAACGACCCACCTTAGGGACTGAATGCTTCAACATATATATATTTAACAAGGTCCCCGCAATTTGTGCGTTTTTCTTTATTTTTTGTCGAGGCTCATCTCGTCCTTATTTTAAAAGGATATCCTATAGCAACTACGTTTCTTGTTGCGTTTGTCTCTACTAATTGAAAATAGTAGATAGCCCTAGTTAATTACATGCTTGCAAGTTATCTATACAGAATTCCAAGTGCTTGCACAAAATCAGAAGCACGGTCACGTACACAGTCGGCCGAGCAAAAATTAAGGGCCCAAATCCAGCCCATGCGTGATGGACCAGACCTGGGCCATTGTTTGTTCGATGCAGGCCTGCTTGGTCTGTTTCGACCTGGGCTCGACCTTCGTGAGGTTGAGATTGCAGTCTCCGTGTTCTTTGTCTTAAAACATGGTTTACAAGTTATATGAAGCAGTTTATCAGAAAGGAAAGAACTTAACTAGTAGAGTACGATTTTCATGCTTGGCCTACATTAAAGGACATACTACAAAGTAAAACTAAGTCTAAGATACAACCTATTTCATTGGGAATATTTTCACCTATCAGCATACATATATAAACTATCATTCAGCTAATCTATATTGATATACACTGGGCATACAGGCTACTTCTATTGTCAACACAGGAATGAAAATTATTATACAGTACATGATATCTAATGTAACAATCTATGTATGAAAGTCAACTTCAGGTCTTTTCTTTTTGTATTCATGCTCAATTTTCCAATTACATTTGACAGTGTATTGGTTGTGTACCTGGTATAGAGAACAAAAGAAGAAAGGAATGATCAGCTGGGTAGTATGCAACAAACACAGCAACAACAGATACACAGCAACAACACAGCAATAAACCAACAACCACAAGTGTTTTCCACAGTCCACAGACAACCAGCAACAGTTTCCAGAACAAAGAAAACCAACAAATGGTCGAGCACCAAACAAGCAATCCCAGAAAAGAGTAGTGAAACAAAAGAAATAACAGAGTATTCGATGCAGCAACACCAACAGTTCAACAATCACAAGCAGCTCAATCAGGGCAAACAACAGAACTTGGCTAAGACAACTTGACCAATATGAATTCTTCTGTAGTTTTCAGACAGTGTTTTGTTACAGTGTTTCTGGAAATTTCCTTATATTTTTTCAGTTTCCTTTAACTCACAAGACCTCTCTCAAGACTAAGTTTTTTTTCCAGAAAAACCTTCTCTCTTAGGCTCCAAAAAAATAATCCCTTTCTAAATGGAAGGTCTGCCTCTTTTATAGCCTGAATTCAGCACTTTACAGGCTGTGTGACAACTCAAAATTCCCCCTCCCCGTTGTTTTTCCACTCAGTTATTTTAAATAACCAAACTCCCATGAGATCCCTGACAGCCCCCTTTTAATATTTATTAAACTAAAACAGGCCATGGGCAGCAAGAATATAATCTGACAGCATGTGCTGTCGGACTATTTTATTCCAAAACAGCTGACCATACGCATGCTGCCCACAATCTGAACTAAGTGAACATGGCATCCATTTAAGCTCAAAGTCTGAACTGCCATTATAACCTACCCCCTAGATGTTCTTTAATTCAAATTGAACAAAACCAATAGGCAATACAATTCAGTTCCTAATGGGATTCAAATGCGATCACAACAGAAATAAACAACACGAATCAAGTTGTTACCATTAATGACTGAAACTAATTGACGACATACATCGACTCGACTATATTAATCGTAACACATAACAATCAATCGTTCATATAAACAACACGTACAGAGTCCCGAATGACTTCAGACAACTTTGTTCAATCAACTGGGAACCTATATGAATTAACTCATTTGACGACTAATCTAATTGACGATCATGTATACCACATGATACATTCAGAACACACAGAAAATCAACTGACCAAATAAAAGGTTTTTTGACAGAGAAGGAAGAAATCCGGATGAAAAATAACAACAAATAACAAACAAACACAACGAAACATGCTGACAACTTAATTAGTAGTTGAATAAAACAAAAAGGACAAGAAAAACTTACCGGAAAATGTCCAAACCAAATTGAACCAAATCTGACTCAATTTTGACCCCTTGAGGCCGAACAAACTTTAATCAGGGTGTTCTCACATGAGAACACCTTGATTAAGGTCTATTAGACCTCAAACCTTGTTAAGACTGGCCGGCTTCCAAGGCTATTCATGTTCTAGGTTTTGGATTCTCAGATTTGAGATTCTAAGAGTTGTGGGTAGATTCGGACCAAACCAAGCCTGGTTTGGTCACGAGGGGGTCAGGGGATTGTCTGGTATGAAGATGGTGAGGTTTGGCATAGGTCCGGGTTCGACTCGAATCTTCAAATGAAGATTCGAGATGAAGGAAGGGGATTCGAGGCTAGGGGGTAATAGATCCATGTTCAGGAGAGTGAGGGGGTCCTAGGGTGTTCAGGAGGTGGTCACCGGCGTTCATGCTGCCGGGTTCTGGTGAAAGGGATATTAGGGCGGCTGCTAGGGTTTCGGGGGGTTTCAGGGCTTGGTGAAGAAGATGGGGAAAGGTGGGGTTCGGATAGGGGGCGTGGGGTGTGAGGGAAGGCTTATATACGGCGTATAGGATTAGATCCAGGCCGTTAGATCATCTGATCTCAACGGCTGGGATCTGATGGTGAGGGGTGAGATGTGGTCGTTTTGCATTAAAACGGGGTCGTTTGGGTTTAAGTGATGGGTTGGACCGGCTAAACAGGTCGGGTTGCGGGTGCTGAGGTAGACCGTTGGATTAGTGTGGTTGAACGGCTCAGATCAGACGCCTGATGCGGCGTCGTTTTGGGGGGTGCCTGGGCAGGCCTGGTTTGGACCGGACTTGTGTGCTGGTTTGGGCCTATTTTTGTTTTATTTCTTGGGCCCAAACTGATTCTCATTCACTCTTTTCTTTTGTTTTCTATTTTTAAACAAAAAATGAAAATAATAATAATAAAACAATGAAATTAAAACAAACAACAATGTAACATTTTAACACAATTATTACAAAATATTTAAGTAAGTTAAATCACCACCTAGAACGGACGATGCACATATATATATTTTTTGAATTTTCTTTTAATGACCGAATTACGGTTTGATTGCCATGACATACATACTTTGTATTTTGATTGATAAGATCATATGCAACATGGACCGAACCACAAATGACTAAACAGCACATGCCACGAAAAAGATCGAAAAATTGTACAGCGAAGCCATTTGTCACTATTTTTATTTTCTTTTGGAGCGATTGTCCGTGAAGCAAAAATCACGTGCTTACAGCTGCCCCTCTTTGCACGAAGACACGAAGGGTTTTCGCGCAAAGATAAAGCGAGCGATTTTTGCCCGTCCGAATACTCCGTGTGAAGCATTTTTTGAAAAAGATTTGACCGAACCTTTGCTTCAAAGGTTTCCTACATATCCTGGGCTGAACAGGAATCAGGTCAATGTAGTTCGGGAAATTTTGGTAGCTGGGACTACCGTGTGACTGTAGTGCTCGCTGCTGTTGTGCGCTGTTGCATGCTGCTGTAGGATGCTACTGCTCACTGATCTCCTTGTTACATTGTTCTTGAAAGGAAAAACAAGAAGCTAAGCTAGAGTATGAGATCTCATCTATCTTCAACTTGTTCTTGTTGCCTTGCTTTCTTGTCGGCTAACGCTTTCCTCTGATGCCTTTATTTTGTGAACTTGGGAGATGATGCTGGTCCTTCGCCTTTTCTGAATGCCAGTTTTCATCACTTTGCTTGATCTGCTGGGAACATGGCCCTCTTCTTTAAACCTTCCAATGGTTTCTTCAGTGGTATGGATTTCTTCATCAAAATTGTTATGTTGGGCATGCTATAACGTTCCCAACTGCTTCTTCTGAGACGCGTTCCTTCTTCCTTTTGAATCGCGCGCTTGCTTTTGCAGCCTTCCGCTCCTTGGTGCTGGGGATTTTATTGTTTCCTGCTTGGGGGTCTCTGTTGTAACCTTCCGCTTTTAGGTGGGGTTACTGATTCCAAAATCTAGAGCTGAAAAGTATTCCCGCATTTTACTGGTGGGCGACCTAGAACTTAAATGTATTCCCGCATTTTACTGGTGGGCGACCTAGAACTTAAATGTATTCCCGCATTTTACTGGTGGGCGACCTAGAACTTAAATGTATTCCCGCATTTTACTGGTGGGCGACCTAAAACTTAAATGTATTCCCGCATTTTACTGGTGGGCGACCTAGAACTTAAAAGTATTCCCGCATTTTACTGGTGGGCGACCTAGAACTTAAATGTATTCCCACATTTTACCGGTGGGCGACCTAGAACTTAAAAGTATTCCCGCATTTTACTGGTGGGCGACCTAGAACTTAAAAGTATTCCCGCATTTTACTGGTGGGCGACCTAGAACTTAAATGTATTCCCGCATTTTACTGGTGGGCGACCTAGAACTTAAAAGTATTCCCGCATTTTACTGGTGGGCGACCTAGAACTTAAAAGTATTCCCGCATTTTACTGGTGGGCGACCTAGAACTTAAATGTATTCCCGCATTTTACTGGTGGGCGACCTAGAACTTTTACTGGTGGGCGACCTAGAACTTAAAAGTATTCCCGCATTTTACTGGTGGGCGACCTAGAACTTGAATGTATTCCCGCATTTTACTGGTGGGCGACCTAGAACTTAAAAGTATTCCCGCATTTTACTGGTGGGCGACCTAGAACTTAAATGTATTCCCGCATTTTACTGGTGGGCGACCTAGAACTTAAATGTATTCCCGCATTTTACTGGTGGGCGACCTAGAACTTAAATGTATTCCCGCATTTTACTGGTGGGCGACCTAGAACTTAAATGTATTCCCGCATTTTACTGGTGGACGACCTAGAACTTAAAAGTATTCCCGCATTTTACTGGTGGGCGACCTAGAACTTAAATGTATTCCCGCATTTTACTGGTGGGCGACCTAGAACTTAAATGTATTCCCGCATTTTACTGGTGGGCGACCTAGAACTTAAAGTATTCCCGCATTTTACTGGTGGGCTACCTAGAACTTAAATGTATTCCCGCATTTTACTGGTGGGCGACCTAGAACTTAAAAGTATTCCCGCATTTTACTGGTGGGCGACCTAGAACTTAAAAGTATTCCCGCATTTTACTGGTGGGCGACCTAGAACTTAAATGTATTCCCGCATTTTACTGGTGGGCGACCTAGAACTTAAAAGTATTCCCGCATTTTACTGGTGGGCGACCTAGAACTTAAAAGTATTCCCGCATTTTACTGGTGGGCGACCTAGAACTTAAATGTATTCCCGCATTTTACTGGTGGGCGACCTAGAACTTAAATGTATTCCCGCATTTTACTGGTGGGCGACCTAGAACTTAAAAGTATTCCCGCATTTTACTGGTGGGCGACCTAGAACTTAAAAGTATTCCCGCATTTTACTGGTGGGCGACCTAGAACTTAAATGTATTCCCGCATTTTACTGGTGGGCGACCTAGAACTTGAATGTATTCCCGCATTTTACTGGTGGGCGACCTAGAACTTAAAAGTATTCCCGCATTTTACTGGTGGGCGACCTAGAACTTAAATGTATTCCCGCATTTTACTGGTGGGCGACCTAGAACTTAAATGTATTCCCGTATTTTACTGGTGGGCGACCTAGAACTTAAATGTATTCCCGTATTTTACTGGTGGGCGACCTAGAACTTAAATGTATTCCCGCATTTTACTGGTGGGCGACCTAGAACTTAAAAGTATTCCCGCATTTTACTGGTGGGCGACCTAGAACTTAAATGTATTCCCGCATTTTACTGGTGGGCGACCTAGAACTTAAATGTATTCCTGCATTTTACTGGTGGGCGACCTAGAACTTAAAGTATTCCCGCATTTTACTGGTGGGCGACCTAGAACTTAAATGTATTCCCGCATTTTACTGGTGGGCGACCTAGAACTTAAATGTATTCCCGCATTTTACTGGTGGGCGACCTAGAACTTAAAAGTATTCCCGCATTTTACTGGTGGGCGACCTAGAACTTAAATGTATTCCTGCATTTTACTGGTGGGCGACCTAGAACTTAAAAGTATTCCCGCATTTTACTGGTGGGCGACCTAGAACTTAAAGTATTCCCGCATTTTACTGGTGGGCGACCTAGAACTTAAATGTATTCGAAATTGTTTCCCCGTTCTTCCGAGAAAATTTTCGACAATCGGCAGAAAACTTTCTGTCCCGGTTTTTGGTGGTTTCCCTGGCGTTGCGTCTTGCCGCCATCATCAATCCTGCAGCAGACAAAAGGATTTAGTTAGTTTTAATCGTGGTGGTAGGAGGTGCCTTTCCGGCGGATGATTTTTCCTCTCTTCCCCTTTTCTTGCTCTATGTCCCCATAATTGGTTGGTGGACAAAATTGCTTGCTGGGGGTTTCTAGCCTGCTGGGGCTGGTTTTCAATTTATCCCCTTTCCTGCTTTCTCTTTAAGCATATGTTGTGGGAGTCTGTTTTTACTCCCGAAACCACTCCCTTTAGGAGCTTACTTTCTCCAAAACTGCCAGGCGCGATCATTGCATTGCCTGGGGCCGGCCTTTAAGTCTGTTTGTGTTATCCTGCATTGACTGAATTCCCCTTCGGTCTCTGGTAGTAAGCTTTGAAAAAAATTCTTTTCAAGACAAATTTTTAGGAAGAGAAATAAAAGATAGAAAAAGGAGAAAATCTTTCTGAACCAATATTTGGTGGGAGAAGAAACTCAAAAGAACTTATCTGGAGGACATGACTGGTCCCCGTGATTCATGACGTGCACCCTAGATTCCCGACCCAGTCTATTTGTATCAATCGATTTGCCCGATGGTCTGACTTGCTGGGGATGATAAATGATTGTCCATTTCGTTGCGAATGTGGTCGCTTTTTGTTGATTTATCTTGTCGCCTCATAGTGTCCTTCGAGGGGTTTTCACTAATGAGACTCTCTCTTTTATCTCATCTCCCGGCGCCTTATGGTGCATGTGAAGGTTTTCACCAATAAGACTCTCTCATTTCATATCTCTCATCTTACGTCGCCTTTCGGTGCCTGTGAAGGTTTTCACCGACCAAGACTCTCTCATTTTATTCTTCATCTTACGTCGCCTTTCGGTGCCTGTGAGGGTTTTCACCGATAAGACTCTCTCATTTTATTTTTCATCGAGGAATCGGGGTGTTGTCGATACGACCCTCTCTTCTGGAGATTCCTTTGACCATCAATTCATTCCCAGTCTTACGATCCTCTTCTTTGCTGGGGATCGGTGCATTATTCTCGGACTTATTTGCCTGACTTGGCATCTCTTGGACATTGATCGGGAGGTCTTTTGGACGTTGATGTTGGTTTTGGTGTGGGGCTAAAGAAAGGCTATAAAAATGAAAATAATTTGATGGGTGATGTGCTACAACTTTTGGAATCAAACCTTTGTTGGAACTTAAAACATAACCTCTGCCCCAGTTTTCTTGCTTGGGGAATCTTATTTTTACACTTAGGTTGAGCTACGTGCGTTACGCACACTGTGCCTATTATGCACACTATGTACATTATGCATCCTATATACACTGTGATGCACACTATGACCGAGCCGTGAGGCGCCTACGTATCCTCTTTGAGGAATCAGGTCAAACGTAGTTCCCACGGTTTTGTATTTCTTATGATTTTTATCTTCTTTTCCTTTTCTTTCTCCTTTTTTTCATTTTCCTTTTTTTCATGTCTTTTCCATTAGTGATTCCAAAAGAGGGGTATGAAAGAATAACTTAAGGCTCAAAGGGGGAAGCAAGGGTTAAAGTGTTTGGATAGAAGAAAGAATTGCCTCCGTCATTTCATTATCCAATAAATACCAGATACAAAAAACGAACCAAAAATTGCCATAATCTAAAGAAATTACGCATAATATCTCTTGACTGCATCAGAATTGATAGCCATGTCGACACATCTTCCCTCGATATCTGTCAAACACAAAGCACCATTGGACAACACTCTGGTCACGATATAAGGCCCTTGCCAATTTGGGGCGAATTTGCCTTTTGCCTCGACCTGATGCGGGAGGATCTTCTTCAATACCTGCTGCCCTACTTCAAACTTCCTAGGGCGCACCTTCTTATTGTATGTTCTTGCCATTCTCTTCTGGTACAGCTGACCATGGCACACTGCCGCCAATCTTTTCTCGTCTATCAAGCTTAACTGTTCCAACCGAGCTTTGACCCATTCATCATCATCAATCTTGGCTTCAGCGACAATCCGGAGGGATGGAATTTCGACCTCCGCCGGTATTACGGCTTCGGTTTTGTACACCAACAAATAAGGAGTTGTACCTATGGAAGTCCGGACAATAGTGCGGTAACCCAACAAAGTAAAGGGTAATCTCTCGTGCCATTGTCTGGATCCTTCCACCATCTTTCGCAGTATCTTCTTGATATTCTTATTGGCTGCTTCGACCGCTCCATTCGCCTTGGGACGATATGGGGTGGAATTGCGGTGGGTAATCTTGAATTGTTGGCATACCTCTCTCATCAGGCTGCTGTTAAGATTCGCACCGTTATCCGTGATGATCACTTTTGGGATTCCAAATCTGCAGATGATATGGGAGTGAACAAAGTCCACCACTGCCTTTTTGGTTACCGACTTGAAGGTTTTAGCCTCAACCCATTTGGTGAAGTAATCAATGGTCACAAGAATGAACCTGTGGCCGTTGGATGCTGCTGGTTCGATAGGTCCAATGACATCCATGCCCCATGCTACAAACAGCCAGGGTGCTGTCATCGTATGTAACTCTGTTGGCGGATAATGGATCAGATCTCCATGTATCTAGCACTGATGGCATTTCCTTACGAAAGTGATACAGTCGTGTTCCATGGTGAGCCAATAACACCCTGTTCGAAGGATTTTCCTTGCCAATACATATCCGCTCATATGTGGCCCACAAACTCCAGCATGTACCTCTGCCATAACCGTCGTGGCTTGACCGGCATCTATACATCTCAACAATCCTAAATCCGGGGTTCTTTTGTACAACACTCCTCCGCTGAGGAAGAAACCATTCGACAAACGCCGAAGGGCTCTTTTTTGGTCTCCAGAGGCCTGTTCTGGATATGTCCCCATTCCGAGGTATTCCTTGATATCATGAAACCAGGGTTCGCCATCTGGCTCCTCTTCTATGGCATTACAGTAAGCGTGCTGATCACGGACCTGTATGTGCAGAGGATCAACATACATTTTGTCAGGGTGGTGCAGCATTGATGCTAAGGTGGCCAAGGCATCCGCAACCTCATTGTGAACTCTCGGGATATGTTTGAACTTCACCGATCGAAATCGCTTGCTCAGATCATGCAAGCATTGTCGGTATGGTATGAGCTTTAGATCTCGTGTTTCCCATTCGCCCTGAATTTGATGTACCAAGAGGTCCGAGTCTCCCAAGACCAAGACGTCTTGGACATCCATGTCAGCAGCCAAGCGCAGACCTAGAATGCAAGCTTCATACTCGGCCATATTATTGGTGCAATAGAAGCGTAGTTGAGCCGTAACAGGATAATGGCGTCCTGTTTCAGAAATGAGTACTGCTCCTATTCCAACCCCTTTTGCATTTGCAGCTCCGTCGAAGAAAAGCTTCCAACCCGGTTCCTCAGTTAATTCCATCTCATTTGTATGCATTACCTCTTCGTCGGGAAAGTACGTTCTTAAGGGCTCGTACTTTTCATCAACGGGATTCTCTGCCAAATGATCGGCCAGCGCCTGGGCTTTCATGGCTGTCCTCGTCACATAGACGATATCAAACTCTGTGAGCAGAATTTGCCATTTTGCTAACCTTCCCGTGGGTATAGGTTTCTGAAAGATATACTTCAATGGGTCCAAACGGGATATGAGATAAGTAGTATATGAAGACAGGTAGTGCTTCAACTTCTGAGCTACCCAAGTTAGGGAGCAACATGTTTTCTCGAGTTGAGTGTACTTGACCTCATGTACTGTGAATTTCTTGCTAAGATAGTAGATGGCCTGCTCCTTCCTTCCTGTGTCATCATGTTGCCCCAGCACACAACCAAATGAATTTTCCAGGACCGTCAGATAAAGAATTAAGGGCTTCCCTGGCTTAGGCGGGACCAATACGGGTGGATTAGACAGATACCCTTTGATTTGGTCGAAGGCCTCCTGACACTCTGCCGTCCAACCTACCGCAGCATCCTTTCTCAGCAGCCGAAATATGGGCTCACAAGTTGCGGTGAGTTGAGCGATGAACCTGCTGATGTAATTGAGTCTACCCAGCAAACTCATTACCTCTGTTTTGTTCCTTGGCGGTGGCAAATCTCGGATGGATTCAATTTTGGATGGGTCTAACTCAATCCCCCGTCGACTGACGATGAATCCTAGCAGCTTTCCTGATGGAACCCCGAATGCGCATTTGGCAGGGTTAAGCTTGATATCATACCTTCGGAGTCTTTGGAAAAATCTCCTTAGGTCTGTTACATGGTCCTCCTGACGCCAAGATTTGATGATCACATCATCGACGTACACCTCGATTTCTTTGTGTATCATGTCATGAAACACAACAGTCATTGCTCGCATGTATGTTGCCCCGGCGTTCTTCAATCCGAACGGCATTACCCGATAGCAGTAAGTTCCCCATGGCGTAATAAACGCTGTCTTTTCCGCATCTTCCTTGTCCATTAGGATCTGATGATAACCCGCATAGCAATCTACAAAGGATCCGATCTCGCGCCCCGCGCAATTATCAATCAAGATATGGATGTTGGGCAATGGAAAATTGTCCTTGGGACTTGCTTTGTTGAGGTTGCGGTAGTCGACGCACACCCTGATTTTTCCATCCTTCTTTGGGACTGGTACCACATTAGCCAACCACTCGGGATATCGAGTGACCCGAATGACCTTCGCATGCAACTGCTTAATCACCTCTTCTTTGATCTTTACACTCATTTCTATTTTAAATTTCCTTAGTTTTTGCTTGACCGGAGGGTATGCCGGGTCAGTGGGCAGTTTGTGAACCACTAAATTGGTGCTTAATCCAGGCATATCATCATATGACCATGCAAAAACATCCTTGAATTCCGTTAGGGTTTTGATCAATTCTTCCCTGACATTCGGCTCAATGTGGATGCTAATTTTGGTTTCTTGGACATTATTAGCGTCTCCTAGATTCACAGCCTCAGTGTCATTTAGGTTGGGTTTGGGTTTTTCCTCAAATTGGTACAGTTCTCGGTTTATCCCTTCGAAGGCTTCACCTTCGTCACATTCAGATTCATTGTCACAAACGTCCTCTTGCATCATTGAGTCGGATTCAGATTGATTTATTAGACTAGGTCGAAGATCCGCTATGCATTCCATGTCATTAGAACCAGTAAAAAGAGAACTGTTCAGAAAGAAAAAAGAACAAAACAAATATTAAAATAGGACAAAAAGAGAGAACTTTATTAAACTTGCGGGATAAAAGGGTTCACACTTTTACAAGACAAATGTAAAATTTGGATTACACCCTGGAATAATCCTGAACAAAACAAACAAACAAAACATAAATCAAAGCCTACTACCAAGACTCCCCTCGGACCGGAAGAGGAGTAATAGTCCAATTGTTGGTTTTAGCCTCAGGCCCCACAAACTGTATCTCTGCTCTGCTGGAACCTTCTCCAGCTTCTACCATACTGACATCCGCGAATAGCCTCTCAAAACTCTGACTCAGGTCCTCATTTATACCAATCAATGGTCCTAGAATCTTTGGGACCGGTGACCCCTTGGCACTTGCTTTAACAAAAGACCTTGAGAGACGTGGCACCGACTTAGGCAGAAACCAGACCCTCTTCTTCATTTTTCGCGCTTGCTTCCTATCTGCTGCGGTTGGTTTGAACCCCAATCCGAAAGTTTCCAGATTTTTAGGAAATGAGAAAGGTTGGACAATCCCTTGAAGCTCGACTCCCAGGCCTTTTCCCGGCACAAATCCATTACCCAGCATTTCTGAGACCATCATGACTGTTGCGGCAGCTACCTTAGGGTGCGGGATGATTTCTCCTTCAGAAATTTTGTTGGCCGACCCTGTATCGAAAATCTGGTAGACCCAAGGACCTTTGTCATCAGCGGTCTCTATGAAAGGTACAATGGCTCCGCCCATGGTGCACATTGTATCCTCGCCGTGTAACACGACCTCTTGTCTTTCCCACTCGAACTTCACCATCTGATGTAGGGTGGAGGGCACCGCCTTGGCTGCATGAATCCATGGTCGTCCTAACAGCAGGTTGTAAGATACTGTGGCGTCTAACACCTGGAATTCCATGGTAAACAGGACTGGACCGATGGTCAGTTCAAGTACAACATCCCCCACAGTGGCTGTTCCGTTTCCGTCGAACCCTCGGACACAGATACTGTTCTTGTGGATCCTTCCGTGGTCGATCTTTAGTTGATTCAGGGTAGATAGTGGGCAAATATTGGCACTTGAGCTGTTATCCACCAGTACTCTAGTTACCACCGAGTCTTCACATTTGACAGCTAGATACAAAGCTTTATTATGCTCCGTACCTTCCATTGGTAGGTCATCATCTGAGAATGTTACCCTGTTCACCTCGAAAATCTTGCTGGCAATGGTTTCCAGGTGGTTTACAAAAATCTCATTGGGTACATGAGCTTCGTTCAATATCTTCATCAAAGCCCGTAGATGCTCCTCAGAATGGATCAGTAATGACAGCAACAAGATCTGGGCCGGTGTTTTTCTCAGCTGTTCGACCACGGAGTAGTCCTGCACTTTCATCTTCCTCAGGAACTCCTCAGCCTCTTCTTCGGACACAGGTTTCTTGGTTGCAACTGGGTTGGTTCTTCTTAGCTCCACCGGAGCAAAACATCGACCTGATCGAGTCAGTCCTTGCGCTTCACAACTAACTTCTTCTACCTGTTTTCCTTTGTACATCACCACCGCTTTTTCATATTTCCAAGGCACAGCCTTGCTATCAATCATCGGCAGCTGGACTACAGGCTTTACGGTGACCAGTTCTCTATATGCCCCCTTTAACACAACAGCAGGTGCGGGCGGAACCCCTGATATTACCAACTTGTTTGGCTCGGGTTTGCTTGTTATGGCGGACGGGCTCTTTCCCAATATCACTACTGGCTTGACGCTTTCTCCCTGTGACTGTACCTTCGTTCCCCCACTGGTTGAGACTTCCTTCGGGGCGGCTTGGATCATCATCACTGTTTGTGAGGGTTTTTTCAACTCTCCTCCCTCATACACCAACTCAATCATGTGAGTCTCGTGGTGCGCTGGTAGTGGGTTTTGGTTGATGTTAGGAGCTTCCGGTGCCTGGACCTCGATCTTATTGGTGTCGATAAGATCCTGTATGGCATGCCTTAACTTCCAACACTTCTCGGTGTCATGCCCGAGCATCCCTGAGCAGTATTCACAACTTATTGATCGATCCAAATTCTGAGGTGGGGGATTTGGTTCTCGAGTCTGGACAGGACTAACCAAACCCAATTGCCTCAGCTTGTGGAACAAAGCGGTGTAGGTTTCTCCCAACTCCGTGAAAGTTCTCTGTTTCCGCAACCTGTCATTCCTAGCATCTTGATTTCCCCGAAAGCCTGCCCCTGAAGGGTTTCTATACGCCCTCGGTGGAGGATAGGTGTTTTGTGGTGGCGTATATATGTTCTGGGGAGCCGGCGCGTGCCATTGCGGGCGAACCGGAGGCTGAGTGTATGCTTGGGCCTGGTGTACGGAACAATGTGGTTCTCGAGGTGGATAGAAATTTTGTGGTGGGTTGTATGGGTAGTTTGACCTGTGAGGACTGGGTTGGTTGTAGTGTGGCCGGCCAGCCCTGGACCAACTGCCTGCCTCGATCGTGGCAACCTCTTCTTTCTTTCTTCTCAGCGCACCTCCTGTGCCGCTTTGAATAGCCTGGGTTGTGGCCTTGAGTGCCGAATAGTTCAAGATTTTGTCAGACCTCAGACCCTCTTCTATTATGACCCCTATCTTGACCACCTCGTTGAAATATTTTCCAACTATTGTCACCAAGTGGCCAAAGTAGGTTGGATCCAATGTTTGTAAGAAATAGTCCACCATCTCTCCCTCTCTCATAGGAGGATCGACTCTAGCTGCTTGTTCTCTCCAACGGAATCCGAACTCGCGAAAGCTTTCCCCGGGTTTCTACCCAGTTCTCAATAATGTGAGACGGTCAGGGACTATCTCGAGATTGTACTGGAAATGACCTGCAAAAGCCTGCGCCAGATCATCCCATGTGTACCACCTGCTGGAATCCTGCCTGGTATACCATTCTAGTGCAGATCCGCTCAGACTTTGGCCGAAATAAGCTATCAGCAGCTCATCCTTGCCGCCTGCCCCTCTCATTTTGCTACAGAATCCCCGCAAATGTGCCATGGGATCACCGTGCCCTTCATATAAATCAAACTTAGGCATCTTGAACCCAGCCGGGAGTTGGACGTCTGGGAAAGGGCACAGATCTTTGTATGCTACGCTGACTTGGTTGCCCAGCCCGTGCAAGTTCCTGAAAGACTGCTCCAGGCTTTTGAACTTTCTCAATACCTCATCCTATTCAGGGGCCTTGACTGGCTTCTCAATCTCTGCCGGTACTTCCAAGTGTGTGTTGTAAGTCTGTGGCTCGGGAGCATGAAACGTAGGCTCGGGGGGATAGTATTGTGTATCGTGAGCCTGAAACAATGGCTCACTGGTCGTTCTTTGCAAAGGGGCTGATGTTGGTCCCACAAAAATGGGAATATTGGGTGTTGGGAGAGGTTGATGGGGTGGTGGAGCTTGGGAATCATGAGGGCTTCTTTCTTGATGATAAAGGGGATTTGGGCGGCTTGTGGAAGGGCTGGAGTGAGGGTATTCTGGCATGTGTCCCAGTGTTTCAGGGATCTTCTATGTTTTGGCTATGGCTAGCTGCATTGCATTCATCTCTAGTCTCATCCTTTCAATCTTTTCCATCGCTTCTTTTAACAACTGGCTCATCGGCCTCTCTTCCTCATTACTATTCTCTGAAGTAGTCATGCTTGATGCTATCGGTCATTTGGATCTGGTTTGATAGGAGTGTGTTGCCAGAGTTCTTTAACAACTAACTTGTCTGGATCAGACAACAACAAACTTTGTTAGCATTAGAGTTTAACAGATTTGATCATAACACATAAAGGATGCCATGCTCCTAGGCAGTTAACTGTTTCTACATGCTTTGCTTCGAACAACATGCGTCATCCCGGCTTGCTCATTTGTCCTTTTATTGTTATTTCTGTTTTTTCTTTTCTTTCTTTATTAAGGTCGAATCTTATGGGGATTGCCTACGTATCACGTCCCCGCGCGAATCAGACCAGGCGTAGTTCTGCCATGAGGCTAACATTTTCATTTATAAAAAGATGAACAAACATTACATTTGAAAACTTTGTAAGAAAATGTCTTGAAATACACACATTTAAATCGAAATAAAAAGATACAATTCTTAACATCTCACAACGTGCCCCACTTTCCACTTGTGTTGTAAATTATTAGATCATTTGCTCACGGCGGGGCTTGACCTGGATGACCTCCCAACGTACGATACATCCTTTCCAACTCCACTGCTAGATGACGGGCAAAAGTGGGTGCATGCTCTGTAAACCTTTCATAATCCATTCCTTGGAAGTTTACATAACTTTGAGATATGTAGACCGCCAGGTCGTGGATCTGTGTCCTGAAATCTTGGAGATGTTGGCCTTGATTCTGCAATTGCTGCTGGCGAGTGGTGGCTATATCTCTGATACGGTCTTCACGATCTAGGGCTGACTCTAGTAGAGCTCGGAGTCTGGCCTGCTCTAGTCTCGCCTGCGCTCTTTCTTTGTCAATGTCTGCTTGTTGATGCTCTCTGTACCTTCTTGCCTCTTCTAGTTGTGCACGAAGTTGGTCTTCTGATCGTATCCAATGGTCTTTTTCCTTTTTGAATTGTGCCCTGTCTTTCTCGGATTGCCTATCTTGGCGTTCCTTATCAGATCTGGCTTCTTCGTTTAATTGTTGGATCCTTTCTTTTGCTTTGCTCAACGCCCTTTCATTTGTAGCAAGAACGGAGTCATAATCTTGCATTCTTTCAAAAAGATTGGCGATAGTTTTTTGATCCTTCCAATTCCTCATTGGCGTTTCAGAAGCCTTTTTCATTCTCAGAAATCGAGCATGAAGACTTTCATTCTCACAGGCTAGACTTTTCTTCTCGCCTTCAGCTTCTTGTGCTTGCAAATCTTTCTCCAGACTGAGGTTCCTTAGATTTTCCTTTAGGGAATGGATAGTTGCTTTGTACCCCTTTTCTTTTTCTCCCCAGATCAACCGCTCTTGGATTTTATCATTAAAGCTTTGAATATGGGGTCTTTTGGTTGGCCTTCTTAGCTCAGGTTCTGGTACATCATCCACGCGAGATCGTTTCTCGAACCACCTTGCATATCCAGGATTTATCTCACCCTTTGATGTGTCTGGGACTTGAGTATCACTTTTCAAGTATCAACATCCATTCCACATCTGCTGGAGTAGAGCCTTAGGAATAGTGGCTTCTGGGTGCAATTCGATTTCTTGCGTACTCAAATCTTCATCATCAGGAACTACTTGATATCTCCCTAGTTGTCTTAGGACTCTCAATGGCGCATACGGCTGGATGCTTCTCAATCCCAATAGTAGCAGATAACTATTTGAGGTTGACATGTGTATCACTTCCCTCATCGGGAGCCATCCCAAAGTCCATTCAATTTGATTTGCCGTTAAAGTCCTTAGATGAGATACCCATGCTTCTGTCCCTTCTGGAACCTGATAATTTTTTACTCTTTCCTCATAACCCTCGATGCAATTATCGTTGCTTGGCCCATACTGTATGATCTTGGGCTGTTGTTGGAGATGTTCCATCACCCACATTTGCAACAAAATTTTGCATCCTTCGAAGACTTTCGCTCCTGCCTTACATAAAGTTAAAGCCCGATAAATGTCTGAGAGAATGATGGGGACAAGGGTGTGGTTTTCTTTGGTGGTGAGGATTTGCACAACCTTTGCGGTGCGAATATCGATTGTTCGCTCTTTGTTTAGGAAGACCATGATTCCTAGAAAAGCCACCATGAAGGCGAAGCGACGGTGAACCTGCCATGCGTCTTTGTCTTGCTTGTTAGTAAGGCCTTTCTCATGAATTTCGAACCCATCTGACTTTCCGAACCTTGAATACAAAAAGTTGAAAGAACAACATCCATTGATGACATTGCTTTTCCTGATTTGACTGCTGATGTTCAGAAGACCGAAGAATCGATGTACCGAGGGAGCCTTTGTGAATATCAGGCTTTGATTCCTTAAACTTCCGTCAAAACTAACATATCCAACTATCTCCTCTAATGTAGGAGTGAGCTCGAAGTCAGAGAAACGAAAGACATTGTGAACAGGGTCCCAAAAGGTTACTAATGCCGCAATCAGATCATCACGGGGTTTAACTTTCATAATATCTGGGAGATTTCCTAAATTCTTGATGATCCACTTTTGACCATCTTCGACTAATTCACACCACCACGTTTGAAGCTGGAATAGAAACTCTTCTGTATTTGTGGATGAGGGGTTTTGTGTGGTGCTCATTTTGTATCTGAAATTTAATTTAATAAAGTCAAGACTCATTTTGAAAATATACTTTAATCATTTTCAGTTAAAACTACTTTCAAGATTTAAAACTATTTTGGGAATTTTTCAAACTATTTTCAAGATTAAATACCTTTCAAGATTAAATACCTTTATTTCAAGATTTGAAACTATATTTTCTTTTTTTTATTTTATTATTATTATTTTTTTTTAAAAAAAACAACCCATTTTATTCCTCAGTTCTCTCCATGATTTCATTTAAGCCGGTCAACAAGCATGTTCGAGGCAAATGAATGCATAGGTAGCAAGTAGGATGCATCAGGATGGTCTTTTTATTTCGAGTTCACCTGTCCTAGACAGACCCAACCCCTGTGTTGAGTCTCCAAGGTCAGATGTACATGATGCAAATAGACGTTTCTACTAGGGATCCGGTACATGGCTGAGTTATTCTAGGCAAAAACCTGAGGCGTATTGTTCTAAACCTGGCTTACTCAAACGGACAGTTTGAGCCGAAGCGGGGGCAACGTACCGGGAGCACGAAAGTCTACCCGGCCTAGTTACTTGTCCCAACTTCGTCTTATTTGGTATGACTTCTAACAGGAAGGTGGGTCACGCGCACGTGTACACCATAAATTTAGAAGACTCAGAAAGAAGAAGGGTTTCGCAGCAGTTTTATATACACAATTCAGATAATATTAAAGCGGTAAAAGTATCATTTAGCACATTAAGCATATATCATGTAAAAATCAGATAAAAAATAAAGCCAACTATAACAGTTATTTTAAGCTCGAATTCTTGAACCCTGAACCAGTGGTTCTGGGTACTTTAGTTCCCCAGCAGAGTCGCCAGAGCTGTCACACCTCCTTTTTACGCACCCGCGAGGGTGCAAGGGAGTTTTCCAATTAAAGGACAATCGAGACGGGATTGGTTTAATTATTTCAGAGTCGCCACTTGGGAGATTTAGGGTGTCCCAAGTCACCAATTTTAATCCCGAATCTAGGAAAAGAATGACTCTATATTACAGTCTGCGTACCAGAAATCCGGATAAGGAATTCTGTTAACCCGGGAGAAGGTGTTAGGCATTCCCGAGTTCCGTGGTTCTAGCACGGTCGCTCAACTATTATATTCGGCTTATTTATTTGATTTTAAATACAATTATGAACCATGTGCAAATTTTATCTTTTAACCGCTTTTGTCATTATTATTATTTTTACGAGAATTGCAACGTCGTGAAAACATATCTCGAACCACGTTACATCAATGTACCCGTGGTTATCGATATATCTCGACTCGGTTGAGATTTGGATTTGGGTCACATAAATGTGCACCCGAATTAAGGAAAATAAATTGTTAAAGGCGCGCCTAAAGCAACTAGCGTCTTGTTATTTTGGGGAAAGTCGTAAAAATTCGTTAAACGGCATATCCCGAATTCTAAATACTTTAATATATACATACATCTAGAGGGCCCCGCAGTTTTGTACATTTTGTTTGTCGAGGCTCGTCTCGTTCTATTTTTAAAAGGAATTTGTGACGTCATGGACATGCATCTCGAACCACGTCACAATCAATGTACCCGTGATTAGAAACACATTTGGAATCCGTCGAGATTTGGATTTGGGTCACATAAATGCGCACCCGAATTTAAGAAGGTAAGATTATTAAATACGCGCTTAAAGAGGCTATCGCGTTATTATTCCGGGAGGGTCGTGAGATTTGCTAAATGACCCACCTTAGGGACTGAATGCTTCAACATATATATATTTAACAAGGGCCCCGCAATTTGTGCGTTTTTCTTTATTTTTTGTCGAGGCTCATCTCGTCCTTATTTTAAAAGGATATCCTATAGCAACTACGTTTCTTGTTGCGTTTGTCTCTACTAATTGAAAACAGTAGATAGCCCTAGTTAATTACATGCTTGCAAGTTATCTATACAGAATTCCGAGTGCTTGCACAAAATCAGAAGCACGGCCACGTACACAGTCAGCCGAGCAAAAATTAAGGGCCCAAATCCAGCCCATGCGTGATGGACCAGACCTGGGCCATTGTTTGTTCGATGCAGGCCTGCTTGGTCTGTTTCGACCTGGGCTCGACCTTCGTGAGGTTGAGATTGCAGTCTCCGTGTTCTTTGTCTTAAAACATGGTTTACAAGTTATATGAAGCAGTTTATCAGAAAGGAAAGAACTTAACTAGTAGAGTACGATTTTCATGCTTGGCCTACATTAAAGGACATACTACAAAGTAAAACTAAGTCTAAGATACAACCTATTTCATTGGGAATATTTTCACCTATCAGCATACATATATAAACTATCATTCAGCTAATCTATATTGATATACACTGGGCATACAGGCTACTTCTATTGTCAACACAGGAATGAAAATTATTATACAGTACATGATATCTAATGTAACAATCTATGTATGAAAGTCAACTTCAGGTCTTTTCTTTTTGTATTCATGCTCAATTTTCCAATTACATTTGACAGTGTATTGGTTGTGTACCTGGTATAGAGAACAAAAGAAGAAAGGAATGATCAGCTGGGTAGTATGCAACAAACACAGCAACAGCAGATACACAGCAACAACACAGCAACAAACCAACAACCACAAGTGTTTTCCACAGTCCACAGACAACCAGCAACAGTTTCCAGAACAAAGAAAACCAACAAATGGTCGAGCACCAAACAAGCAATCCCAGAAAAGAGTAGTGAAACAAAAGAAATAACAGAGTATTCGATGCAGCAACACCAGCAGTTCAACAATCACAAGCAGCTCAATCAGGGCAAACAACAGAACTTGGCCAAGACAGCTTGACCAATATGAATTCTTCTGTAGTTTTCAGACAGTGTTTTGTTACAGTGTTTCTGGAAATTTCCTTATATTTTTTCAGTTTCCTTTAACTCACAAGACCTCTCTCAAGACTAAGTTTTTTTCCAGAAGAACCTCCTCTTTTAGGCTCCCCAAAAGAATCATCCTTTTCTAAATGGAAGGTCTGCCTCTTTTATAGCCTGAATTCAGCACTTTACAGGCTGTGTGACAACTCAAAATTCCCCCCTCCCCGTTGTTTTTACACTCAGTTATTTTAAATAACCAAACTCCCATGAGATCCCTGACAGCCCCCTTTTAATATTTATTAAACTAAAACAGGCCATGGGCAGCAAGAATATAATCTGACAGCATGTGCTGTCAGACTATTTTAATCCAAAACAGCTGACCATACGCATGCTGCCCACAATCTGAACTAAGTGAACATGGCATCCATTTAAGCTCAAAGTCTGAACTGCCATTATAACCTACCCCCTAGATGTTCTTTAATTCAAATTGAACAAAACCAATAGGCAATACAATTCAGTTCCTAATGGGATTCAAATGCGATCACAACAGAAATAAACAACACGAATCAAGTTGTTACCATTAATGACTGAAACTAATTGACGACATACATCGACTCGACTATATTAATCGAAACACATAACAATCAATCGTTCATATAAACAACACGTACAGAGTCCCGAATGACTTCAGACAACTTTGTTCAATCAACTGGGAACCTATATGAATTAACTCATTTGACGACTAATCTAATTGACGATCATGTATACCACAGAATACATTCAGAACACACAGAAAATCAACTGACCAAATAAAAGGTTTTTTGACAGAGATGGAAGAAATCCGGATGAAAAATAACAACAAATAACAAACAAACACAACGAAACATGCTGACAACTTAATTAGTAGTTGAATAAAACAAAAAGGACAAGAAAAACTTACCGGAAAATGTCCAAACCAAATTGAACCAAATCTGACTCAATTTTGACCCCTTGAGGCCGAACAAACTTTAATCAGGGTGTTCTCACATGAGAACACCTTGATTAAGGTCTATTAGACCTCAAACCTTGTTAAGACTGGCCGGCTTCCAAGGCTATTCATGTTCTAGGTTTTGGATTCTCAGATTTGAGATTCTAAGAGTTGTGGGTAGATTCGGACCAAACCAAGCCTGGTTTGGTCACGAGGGGGTTAGGGGATTGTCTGGTATGAAGATGGTGAGGTTTGGCATAGGTCTGGGTTCGACTCGAATCTTCAAATGAAGATTCGAGATGAAGGAAGGGGATTCGAGGCTAGGGGGTAATAGATCTATGTTCAGGAGAGTGAGGGGGTCCTAGGGTGTTCAAGAGGTGGTCACCGGCGTTCATGCCGCCGGGTTCTGGTGAAAGGGAAACTAGGGCGGCTGCTAGGGTTTCGGGGGGTTTCAGGGCTTGGTGAAGAAGATGGGGAAAGGTGGGGTTCGGATAGGGGGCGTGGGGTGTGAGGGAAGGCTTATATACGGCGTATAGGATTAGATCCAGGCCGTTAGATCATCTGATCTCAACGGCTGGGATCTGATGGTGAGGGGTGAGATGTGGTCGTTTTGCATTAAAACGGGGTCGTTTGGGTTTAAGTGATGGGTTGGGTTGGACCGGCTAAACAGGTCGGGTTGCGGGTGCTGAGGTGGACCGTTGGATTAGTGTGGTTGAACGTCTCAGATCAGACGCCTGATGCGGCGTTGTTTTGGGGGGTGCCTGGGCAGGCCTGGTTTGGACCGGACTTGTGTGCTGGTTTGGGCCTATTTTTGTTTTTTTCTTGGGCCCAAACTGATTCTCATTCACTCTTTTCTTTTGTTTTCTATTTTTAAACAAAAAATGAAAATAATAATAATAAAACAATGAAATTAAAACAAACAACAATGTAACATTTTAACACAATTATTACAAAATATTTAAGTAAGTTAAATCACCACCTAGAACGGACGATGCACATATATATATTTTTTGAATTTTCTTTCAATGACCGAATTACGGTTTGATTGCCATGACAGACATACTTTGTATTTTGATTGATAAGATCATATGCAACATGGACCGAACCACAAATGACTAAACAGCACATGCCACGAAAAAATCGAAAGAATTGTACAGCGGAGTCATTTGTCACTATTTTTGTTTTCTTTTGGAGCGATTGTCCGTGAAGCAAAAATCACGTGCTTACAGGTGATTCTATTGTGGTCGACCAAGTTCATCGTTCTTGTATCGTAGTGTTTGGGGGTCTTGAGACCCGTGTTGATTTGTTGCTTTTGGACATAGTCGACTTCGATGTTATATTGGGGATGGATTGGTTATCCCCGTACCATGCTATCTTGGATTTCCATGCCAAGACCGTAACCTTAGCCTTACCTGATTTACCCCGTTTAGAGTGGAGGGGGACTTCTGGTCATTGTACTCGCAGTGTTATCTCGTATGTGAAAGCTCGGTGTATGGTCGAGAAGGGATGTTTGGCCTACTTGGCGTATGTTCGCGATTCTAGCGCGGAGGCCCCTTCTATTGATTCTGTGCCCGTTGTTCGGGAGTTTTCTGAGGTTTTCCCTTGAGACTTGCCGGGTATGCCGCCCGACAAGGATATCGACTTTTGTATTGATTTGGCCCTGGGCACTCAGCCCATTTCTATCCCGCCATATCGTATGTCCCCGCCAGAGTTGAAAGAATTAAAGGAACAGCTGCAGGATTTGCTTGAGAAAGGTTTTATTAGACCCAGTGTTTCGCCTTGGGGTGCACCGGTGTTGTTTGTTAAGAAAAAGGATGGTTCGATGAGAATGTGCATCGATTACCGGCAATTGAACAAGGTTACAATTAAGAATAATTACCCACTGTCGAGGATCGACGATTTATTCGACCAGCTTCAGGGTGCGAGGGTGTTTTCAAAGATAGATTTGAGATCTGGCTACCACCAGATGAGGATTAGGGCGTCTGATGTCCCTAAGACAGCATTTTGCACTCGGTATGGGCACTATGAGTTTTTGGTCATGTCATTTGGATTGACTAATGCCCCAGCAGCTTTCATGGAGTTGATGAACTGAGTGTTCGGACCTTATTTGGACTTGTTCGTGATAGTCTTCATTGACGATATTCTTATATACTCCCGCAGTCAGGAGGAGCATGAGCAGCACCTCAGAGTGGTCCTTCAGACCCTAAATGATAGTTAGTTGTATGCTAAGTTCTCAAAGTGCGAGTTTTGGTTGAGTTCGGTCGCATTCCTGGGTCATATCGTATCAGCAGCAGGTATTCAGGTAGACCCGAAGAAGATAGAGGCAGTCAAGAACTGGCCTCGACCAGCTTCATCTACAGATATTCGGAGTTTCCTGGGATTAGCATGTTACTACTGTCGGTTCGTGGAGGGGTTTTTATCCATTGTCGCCCCTATGACCAGATTGACCTAGAAAGGTGTCCAGTTCAAGTGGTCGGACGAGTGTGAGGCGAGCTTCCAGAAGCTTAAGATGGCTCTGACTACGGCACCGGTATTGGTTCTTCCCATAGGTTCAGGGCCATATACGGTCTATTGTGATGCGTCTCGTATTGGGCTTGGTGCAGTGTTGATGCAGGAAGGCAAGGTCATTGCTTATGCTTCGAGGCAGTTGAAGATCCACGAGAAGAATTATCCGGTTCATGATCTCGAGTTGGCAGCCATTGTTCATGCCCTGAAGATCTGGAGGCATTACTTATATGGCATGACGTGTGAAGTTTACACTGATCACAAGAGTCTCCAGTATCTGTTCAAGCAGAATGAGTTGAATTTGAGGCAGAGGAGGTGGTTAAAGTTTCTAAAGGATTATGATGTTACTATCTTATACCACCCGGGGAAGGCCAATGTGGTGGCCGATGCATTGAGCAGGAAGTCCGCCAGCATGGGTAGTCTTGCTTATATTCCAGTCAGCCAGAGATTCCTTGCTTTGGATGTTCAGGCCTTGGCCAATCGTCTTGTGAGGTTGGATATTTCTGAGCCTAGCAGAGTGTTAGCTTGCACGGTTGCTCGTTCCTCACTATTAGAGCGTATCCGCGAGCGACAGTTTGAGGATCCCTATTTGTGTGTCTTGAGAGACACGGTGCAACGTGGAGGTGCCAAGAAAGTAACCTTAGATGATGATGGTGTATTGAGATTGCAGGGGCGAGTTTGTGTGCCCAATGTTGATGGGATTCGAGAGTTGATCTTAGCGGAGGCCCACAGTTCTCGGTATTCTATTCACCCGGGCGCCGCGAAGATGTATCAGGATCTGAGGCAGCACTATTGGTGGCGTAAGATGAAGAAAGACATCGTTGTGCATGTGGCTCGGTGTTTGAATTGTCAGCAGGTTAAGTACGAGCATCAAAGACCTGGTGGTCTATTTCAGAGGATTGCACTTCCCCAGTGGAAGTGGGAGAGGATTACGATGGATTTCGTTACTGGACTTCCGATGACTCGGAAAAGGTTTGATGCAGTTTGAGTCATTGTTGATAGGCTGACCAAGTCAGCGCATTTTGTTCCTGTTGCAGCCACCTATTTGTCCGAAAGGTTAGCCGAGATTTATATCAGGGAGCTTGTTCGCCTTCATGGGGTGCCGCTATCTATCATTTCGGATCGGGGTACATAGTTTACCTCGCATTTCTGGAGAGTGGTTCAGCGAGACTTGGGCACCCAGGTTGAGTTGAGTACAACATTTCATCCCCAGACGGACGGTCAGTCCGAGAGGACTATTCAGATTCTTGAGGACATGCTCCGAGCCTGTGTCATTGATTTTGGAGGCTCGTGGGACCAGTTTTTGCCTTTAGCAGAGTTCGCCTACAACAACAGCTACCAGTCCAGTATTCAGATGGCTCTGTATGAGGCTTTGTATGGTAGGCGATGTCGGTCTCCAGTTGGATGGTTTGAGCCGGGAGAGGCTCGATTATTGGGTACGGATCTGGTTCAGGAAACCTTGGACAAGGTCAGGATTATTCAGGATAGACTTCGTACAGCTCAATCCAGACAGAAAAGTTATGCAGACCGCAAGGTCAGAGATGTTGCTTTCATGGTTGGTGAGCGGGGTATTGCTCCGTGTATCGCCTATGAAGGGCGTGATGAGATTTGGGAAGAAGGGAAAGCTCAACCCTAGGTTCATGGGTCCATTTGAGATTCTTGATCGTGTGGGAGAGGTGGCTTATAGATTTGCCTTGCCACCTAGCTTGTCAGCTGTGCATCCCGTGTTTCATGTATCTATGCTCCGGAAGTATCGCGGAGATCCATCGCACGTGTTAGATTTCAGCACTGTCCAATTGGACAAGGATCTGTCATATGAGGAGGAGCCGGTGGCTATTCTAGACCGGCAGGTTCGACAGTTGAGGTTGAAGAGTTTTCCTTTGGTGCGTGTTCAGTGGAGAGGTCAGCCTCCTGAGGCATCGACCTGGGAGTCTACGTCCGATATGCGGAGCCATTATCCTCATTTATTTCCCGACTCAGGTACTTCTTTCTTTTGTCCGTTCGAGGATGAACGGTTGTTTTAGAGGTGGAGAATGTGACGACCCAAAGGGTCATCACCGTAGTTCTTCCTTGTTCCGCGCTTTCGAGGCCTTGAAAACCTCGCTTTTAGTTGCCTCGATTGGCGTGCGCAGTTCGGGCGCGTAGCCGGAAAGTTTTGATGTTAGAATATGTGAATTATGTGAAACATTTGATGAATTTTGGTATTAATATGCATAATGTTGACTTCGGTCAACATTTTGGGTAAACAGACCCAGACCTGTGATTCGACGGTCCGGAGGGTCCGTAGAAAAATATGGGACTTGGGCGTGTGCCCGGAATCAAATTCTGAGGTCCCAAGCCCGAGAAATGAATTTTTGAAAGAAATTGTTTTTCTGAAATTAGATATGAAAATTTGAAATGCAAAAGGGGTTAGAAAATATAGGTATCGGGCTCGTATTTTGGTTCCGACGCCCGGTACAAGTCTTAAATATGTGTTAAGCACTATCTGTAAAGTTTGGCTAAAAACGGACGTCATATGACGTGTTTCGGACTAAAAATGGAGAATTTGAGTTATGAAAGTTAAAGAAAGAAAATCATGTGTTTGAGGCTTGATCCTATGTATATGATGTTATTTTAGCGATTTGATCGCACGAGTAAGTCCGTAAGATGTTTTTAAGGCTGTGTGCATGTTTGGTTTGGAGCCCCGAGGGCTCGGGTGAGTTTTGAATGGTGCCTGGGAGGTCTTGGACTTAAGAAAATGCAGGTTCAGGTGTTGCAGACACCAGCGCGGCCGCGGTCATTTCCGCGCGGTCCGCGCTGGAGCCGCGCGGCCGCGATACCTTTCTGTGCGGTCCGCGTGGCTGAGTCTGAGGGCTAGGGTTTCGCGCACCAAAACACTGCGGTCCGCACTGGAAGGGTTTAGAGAAGCCCCAATTTTTCTCCCACTCAGCGCGGCCGCAACATATTTTTGTGCGGTCCGCGCCAGGTCCTCAGAAAGGTATACAAGTTCGGAAAATCTCAGTCATTTTTCACTTTTCAAAAACCCAAAACCTAAGAGGCGATTTTCCCAACAACTTTTCTTCCCCAAAACGATTGGTAAGTGATTTCTAACTTAATTTCTTTATTCCTTAACATCTTTTAACATAATTTCAACTTCAAATCAAAGATTTTCATGGGGAAAATTGGGTGTTTTGGGTAGAACCTAGGTTTTCTACAAATTGAGAAGTTGGACCTCAATTTGGGGTCCGATTTAAAAACAAATCATATATTGGGATTCTGAGGTCCACTTTAAATATGATATTATGGGATCGTGTGGCACGCCATCCACTTATATATGATATTATGGGATCGTGTGGCACGCCGTCCACTTATATATATACATCATGGGAACCGGAGTCTCTTCTGCTTATTTCCGATATTTCATTTTTATCTGTTACTCCCCGATAGCATGTCCCCTCCCAGTTTTACTTTGTATTATCTTGTTATTGTTTTCTTGCACTTGTTGTATATATATCTGTACAGGTTAATTGTGGTAGGTACTGTCTAGCCTCGTCACTACTTCGCCGGGGTTAGGCCAGGCACTTACCAGCACATGGGGTCGGTTGTGCTGATGCTACACTCTGTGCATTTTTGGTGCACAGATCAGGGAGCAGCTTACGGACCGCAGCAGTAGGACTTCTGGGAGCTATCTTCAGTCCAGGGACTCTCGAGGTAGCCTAGCTGGCGTTCGCAGGCCGAAGTCCCTTTCCATGTTTTTCTTTGTTTGTTTATCTTGTATCAGACAAACATGATGTATTTTCCCTTCAAACATTGATTGTAGTATTCTGTAGTAGTCCGTGAGCTAGTGACACCAGACTCTGGGTAGCATTTTGGTTCAAACTTCCGCACTTTTGGTTTTCAGTTGCTTTAGATTTAAAGTCTTCCGCTTAGATTTTGTCTCGTTTATTATATTGTTTAAAAGAAAGCAGGAAAGGTGTTTTAAATATTTGGCTTGCCTAGCTCCGATAGTAGGCGCCATCACGACACCCGATGGTGGGAAATCCGGGTCGTGACACAAATTCTTTTAGTTCTTTTTCTCATCAGAGTAGTCACTAAGGTAAAAAAAAATGTCAGTTTGTTTACTTTATTCCAGATCTTCCAGAACTACGCAAAGATCTGATTCATGCGGCGTCATGATACGTAGGAAACCTACATAGGGTTCGATCGAATCATTTTATTTTTTTTAAAAAGAAAAAAAGAAGGAAAAAAAGGGGAAAAAAGAAAAGAAAAAAGGGTGAAATTATGGGACGTGAGAAATGAGAGGAAAGAAAAGAGTGATAATTAGGAAAAAAAGAGGAAGGAAAATGATCAAGCAAGTGCTAGAAAAGCAAAGAAAAGGGAGGTTGAAATGAACAAATTGGGATGATGCCAGGTGACCTTATGACCCTCGAAGTCATTCTAGAACCGTTAATTATGGCTAGGTGCATTGCACGCAATGTGATATTTTTGTTGTTAAATGCCCTAACGCTAACGTGATGGCCTCATTTTGTTATATTCATACCAGAAGGGTGGTTGGTTTGTGGTTTTTAAAGTGGTAACTCTTCTCCACAACACAAAGTCAAAAGGCAATGGCAGACAACAACAGAACCGAGTTGGTTGATACCGGTTCCCGAAAACAGTTGGTTGAACCGGATAAGGGGTTGGTTGAAGAGGTGAGGATGTTAAGACAACACATGACGGACATGTATCAGGCCTGGATGACTGGGAGGGCACCACCCCCGCCACCAACTAGCTTCCTAAATGCTACCCTTACCCAAACACCGGTCACAGTGCCAAATGATCCCCCATACTCTCCAAATTCACCCGCTTACCATGGCTTTCCCAACCACCCTAGTAGCTCCATCACTCATCTTCCAATTACCTTTCCTAAAAATTGCCCTCCTGTCTTTTCCACCATCCCCAACAATGAGCACCCACTCAAAGCTCACGATGCCCGATATTACCCTTCAGAGATTGCCCACAAAGTTCCCAACTCATACAAACAGAGCCCTCGGGATAAGTTGCATGTTGAAAATGAAAGGTTCACAGGAAGAGAAAGGAAAGAGGGTATACCTAGGAGGCTGAAAGGCATAGAACAATCCTCGAAGAACAAACAAGGAAGGGAAGATCAGTGCAGCATGTCCTACAAAGAACTGTCTGTGTCCCCTGACGTTCGCCTGCCCCCGGGGTTTAAAGTGCCAAATTTTAACTTGTATGATGGGTGTGAAGATCCAGTAGCCCATTTGAGGGATTATTGCAGTGTTGGCGAGAAAGATGATTTGTTGATGGCGTACTTCAGTGAGGCCTGACTGGGGCAGCTTTGGAATGGCATAATCATCAAGATATTGGTAATTGGCCTACATTGGGTGACATGGCTCAAGATTTTGTTCGATACTTTCAATACAGATCAGGCGTTACCCCAGACCGTTCCTCCCTATCCATAATGGAAAAGAAGCCGGAGGAAAGCTTTAGAGCATTTGGACTCAGATGGAGGGAGTAGGCTGCTCGAGTCAATACCCCGATCGGTGAAGAAGAAATGGTTGAGCTCTTCCTAAAAGCCCAGGGCCCCACCTACTTCAGTCATTTGATCCCGGCCTTGGGAAAGCATTTCAATGATGTGTTAAAAATGGGGGAGATGGTAGAATAGGGAATCAAATCAGGTAAAATCATGAGCTATTCGAAAGACATTTAGAACATCCCAGTAAGCTCGGGTGGAAGAAAGAGAAACCAAAAAGATGATCCGATGGGCTTTCCCGATCAACACTTCCAGCCTCGATATCATCCCTGGGGATATCTTGATGCACCATATGATCCTCCCCAATGCCACTTCTCTCCACGGAACTCCCAAAATCGTACATCACTCTCTCAGTACCCAGCTCCACAAAATGCCTATCCACCCCCACGAGCCTATCGAAAACCCCCTGGATTAGGTTTTCGGCCCGATCAAGCATTTAAGAATGAGAGGTTGCTGAAAAGAGAAAAGGCTTTCACACCTATTGGAGAATCATATGTCATTTTGTTCCAAAAGTTGAAGCAATTGGATATGTTGAAGCCGATTCATATAAAAATGCCAAACCCTCTATCAAAGAAGTTTGATTTTTCTCGAAGGTGCACATATTTCTCAAATGCCCCGGGGCATGACATAGATAAGTGTTGGAATATGAAGAAAGCAATTCAGAAGCTTATTGATGCAGGTGACATTGTCGTGCAAAATCCAGATGCAGCAGACACTAACCAAAGTCCATCGCCTGCTCGTAATGAGACGCATATGGTGAGTATGATTTGTTTTGAAAAGGAATATGAAAATTCTTCTGAGATCCTCGAAGGTCCACGCGCTGCAAAGTTTTCAGTGCTATCAGAGGTTGATCTTAAGAACGAGCCAGCAAAGGGAACCCAAAAGCAATTTGTTAAGAACAATGTGATGGAAGTTTGTGAAGGTCCTAGTAATGTCGATGCGGAATTCAGTGGCTAAGATGCCGAGCTTGGCAATTGGAAAGATGTTCCTTTCTTGGTTAGCCAGGGAGTAGTTTTGGTGGTTTATTTTGTTGTCATTTCTGTTGTCCGGGTTATTTCAGGGTTGTAATCCGGATATTGTCTGGTGACTCAAACCCTTCTATCATTTTATTTTGACTAGTTTGTTTAGTCATAGTAGCCCGTCTAGTGTTGTCTAGGTTTTTTCTAGGTTTGTAACCCCAGTTTAGTTTGCTTGTTTTGTTGTTCAAACCCTTTCACCATCTGTCTAATGCAACTTTCTGTTCTCTGTTATTTTTAGTCATTTTTGTTTCGTTCTCTTTTCTTTTTATAGTTCTTTTCCTATTGACTCTAGTGACATGACATGCACGCGTAATTCTCAGCCTGGTCTTAAAAAGTTAGTTTAGTCATGAAGCAATGAAACAATTTGAAGATGATAGGGACATTTGAAAAAAAGTAAAGGTATTTTGAGATCACTTCAAGCCCGAATTGTGAAACTGGGGCAGGTAGAACAAAAAGAAATACTGTTGAAACGCATCCTGCCGCATCAGGTTGAAGCTAAAAGCAAGTTTGCCCCAAATTGGTAGGGGTCGTTCATTGTAATGAGAGTGTTGTCCAATGGTGCTTTGTACTTAACAGATGTAGAAGGCGAATGTGTGGATATGGTCATCAAGGCTGGCGCAATCAAAAGATGTTACGAATATTTTCCTTGGTTTATTTAATTGTGCTGTTTATATTTGGCATGTTTTGAAGATTGGAATGACGAAGACATTTTGTTCTGCTATCTAAATACCTTATCCTTCATTACCCCTTTGAGCCTTATTTATTTTCTTTCATACCCCTCTTTCGGAATTAGTAGCAAAGATCAAAAACACAAGCATGAAAGATAAGTAAAGGAAAAGGAGAAAAGAAAAGAACAAAAAGGTAGAGAAGAAAAATGAAAATAAAAAAAAAAGGAAAAAAAGAACAAAAAGAATGATAAGAAAAAAAAGAAAAAAAAAAAACAACAAAAAGAGAAAAAGAAAGCAAAAAAGAGAAAAAGAAAGCAAAAAAGAGAAAAGAGAAAATCACAATAACAAAGTAATTCCTATGACATGAACTACGTTCGACCTGATTCCTTTTAAGGATACGTAGGCAGCCTCACGGTTCGGTCTCATCAAAATAAAAATCCAAAAGTCCCCAAGCAAAGAAACAGGGGTAGAAGTGGTGGTTGTGGTAGAAAATCTGATTCCGAAAGTTGTAATTTTGAACCCATTCAAATTGTTTTGAGCCTTTGATATCCTTTCTTCCTAACCCCATCCAAAGCCCACATTACGGTCCAAAGAAAGACCTTCCGACTAGTTTTCGAGAGATGCCAAGTCAAGCGAGTAGAGGTGAATCATATCAGGGGCAACACTCTGGTCCAAGCAGAGAAATAAAATGAGAGTCTTAGAGGTGAAAACCTTCACGGGCAACGTAAGGCGACGGGAGCTGAGAGAAATAAAAATGAGAGAGTCTTATTGGTGAAAACCCTCGCGGGCACCGTAAGGCGACAGTAAGTTGAGAGAAAGAACAAAATGAGAGAGGCTTGATGGTGAAAATCCTTTGTGCACTACAAGTCGAATAAGAATTGTAAATCAGATTGGATAATCGGAGCATTGAAGCCCAGTTTCACGGCTTAGAGGGTACAACAATAGTTGAACATCAGACTTGCTTGACAGAATATGCCACAGGTGCATGTCATGGTAGTTAGAGTTGGTATCCAATCTGATAGGTTTCTCATTTGTAGTTTTCTTGTTAGAAATCATCTCTTTCCCTTGTCCTTTACTTTGTCTCTTTTGTCGTGTTTACTTCCTTTTTCTGAGTCTGTTTGGTCCAAACAAGTGAGAAATGACTTCAAAATTTGCCACCAGCTTTCCAAGTGCACAAAATGAGATCTGGCTAGCACATCAAAGCATCATAAGTCAGTAAAGAACAACAAGCGCACTGAACTGGTAACAATCAACTTGCTTTGGGATCCTTGTGAAATACAAAGCTTTGGTACATATCAATCCATAGACAATGCAACAAATAGAGGGTGTTAGGTGAACGGATCAAATGTATATTCTGTGTTAAGATTGACAAAAGTGGTTAACTAGTGGCAAGCGAGGTCTTCCAAGCAGAAATCAAAGTTATCATAGCAAGCGAGGGAGCAGTAGACCTCAAGGCCAGGGCCAGTGGTTTAAGTCAAGGAAGAACAACATATACACTGAGTTGGTAACAATCAACATGCGTTGGGATCCATGTGAAATACAAGGAAAAAAAGGGTGGTAAACCAGTGACAAGCAAGATCTTCCATGCAGAAATCAAAGCTATCATGGAAAGCAATGGAGCAATAGACCTCAAGACCAAGGCCAATGATTTAAATCGGGAAAGAACAATGTGTGCATTGAATTTGGCAATAATCAATATACCGTGGGGATCATGTGAAACACAAAGGTTTGGTAGATGTCGGTTCATGAGTAATGCAACAGATAGAAGGTATTGGGTTTGAATGGATCAGAGGAATTTTCTGTGATAAGGGTGACAGAGAAAGTGGTCAGTCAATAAACAGGCAAGGTCTTTCAAGTTGAAACCAAAGTTATCATAGGAAGTGAAGGAGCAATCGCCCTCAAAGTCAAGGCCACAAACCAACCACCATATTTATAAACTCACACATTTTCTTTGTTTGAAACAGGTACGAAAATTGTGTCCAAATCAATGCTTGGAAGTTTGAATTTTTTTTCAAGTGTCATGCCCAAATTTTGTCAGCATAAAGGCGGTTGGAGAAGGGGAAAGGAAAATTTGTTCGATCTGTAGGAACCCTCAATGAGGAAAAGTATGGTTCAGAGGCAAGGAATTTTATCCGTTCTGCAAAGATCCTCCAGAAAGAAAGCATGGCTCAGGTAAGTTCATTCTCGGCTCTTCAGGACCCTCCTGGATAATGGGATTTAGTTTTAAGTGTTCAGGACCCTCCTGGACAATGGGATTTTGTTCTAAGACCTTCATAGAAAATAAGATTTAGCGTAAGTTTTACCTTTAGGAAATATGATTTAGCTTTGAAGTTGTAACTCTTAAGGTGAGATTTAATTTGAAATTTTCAGGACCCTCCTGGAAAATGAGACTTAGTTTAAAATTCAAAACAATCATGAGTAGTAACATCTAGCATAAATGTACCCCAAAAGAATATAAGTTGGTTTCAATTTTTTTTTCCTGTAGATAGAATTCAGCTAGGAGTTGTCAGGACCCTCCTAGAAAATCGAACCTAGTTTAAAAAAACGAAACAATCATAAATAGAAAAATCTAGCATAAATGTACCCCAAAAGAATATAAGTTGGTTTCAAAGATTGCATGTTTATGATAGGATTCAATTAGGAGTTTTTAGGACCCTCCTGAATAAAGGGACCTAACTTTAAGATTTCCATTAGATAACAAGATTTAGCATAAGTTCTGTTGTAGGGTAATATAGTTTAGCCGTAAAATTGTCACTCTTAAGATAAGACTTGATTTTTGATTGTCAGGACCCTCATGGATAATGGGACGTAGTTTAAAACTGGCTTGGATAACAAGATTTAGCATAAGACATACCTTCAATAGATATAATTCAGCTTTAAAATTGTCGTTGAATTAAGAGTTGTCAGGACCCTCCTGGATAATGGGGAATAGTTTAAGACCGACCCTTTTAGATAACAAGATTTAGCGGAAGTAACACCTTTAGAAGATATAACTTAGATTTAAAATTGTCGTTTAGTTAAGAGTTGTCAGGACCCTCCTGGATAATGGGGAGTAGTTTAAGACCCTCTTAGATAATAAGATTTAGCGGAAGTCATACCTTTAAAAGATATAGCTTAGATTTAAAATTGTCGTTTAGTTAAGAGTTGTCCGGACCTCCCTGGATAATGGGACATAGCTTTCAAATTCTAAGTAATATTTGGTAATATGATTCAGTTTAACACTTACATATGCGCCCAGCTACCAAACTGGGGCAGAAAATATTCTTTGTTTTGTCTATTTTTGTTGAAATCAGGGACCCGCTTGGAGAACAGGGAGAAGCAAGTTAATTTCAGCAATCAGGCGCCCACCTGGAGAGCAAGGGAATACAATTCAAGTTTCAGCAATCAGGCGCCCACCTGGAGAGCAAGGGAATACAATTCAAGTTTTGGCAATCAGGCGCCTGCCTGGAGAGCAAGGGAATACAATTCAGTTTTGGCAATCAGGCGTCCACCTAGAGAACAAGGAGTAACAGTTTGAGTTTCAGCGGTCAGGAGCCCGCCTGGAGAGCAGGGAATACATTTCAAGTTAGTAGTCAGGAGCCCACCTGGAGAGCAGGGAATACATTTCAAGTCTAGCAGTCAGGAGTCCGCCTGGAGAGTAGGGAATACATTTCAAGTTTTGAAGTTGGGAGCCCGCCCATATAACAGAGGAATACATTTCAGTCTTTACATTTCGAGTTTTAAAGTTGGGAGCCCGCCCATATAACA
This sequence comes from Nicotiana tabacum, assembly GCF_000715075.1. NCBI lineage: Eukaryota > Viridiplantae > Streptophyta > Magnoliopsida > Solanales > Solanaceae > Nicotiana > Nicotiana tabacum. The sequence goes on from NC_134082.1 coordinate 142,153,117, forward strand.
GAGGAATACATTTTAGTCTTTACATTTTTTGAAGTTGGGAGCTCGCCCATATAACAGAGGAATACATTTCAATCTTTACATTTTTAAGTCTTGAAGTTGGGGGCCCACCCATATAACAGAGGAATACATTTCAGTCTTTACATTTTTTGAAGTTGGGAGCCCGCCCATATAACAGAGGAATACATTTTAGTCTTTACATTTTTAAGACTTGAAGTTGGGGGCCCGCCCATATAACAGAGTAATACATTTCAGTCTTTACATTTCAAGATTTGAAGTTGGGGGCCCGCCCATATAATAGAGGAATACATTTCAGTCTTTACATTTTTCAAGTTTTGAAGTTGGGAGCCCGCCCATATAACAGAGGAATACATTTCAGTCTTTACATTTCAAGTTTTGAAGTTGGGGGCCCGCCCATATAACAGAGGAATACATTTTAGTCTTTACATTTTAAGTTTTGAAGTTGGGAGCCCGCCCATATAACAGAGGAATACATTTCAGTCTTTACATTTCAAGTTTTGAAGTTGGGAGCCCGCCCATATAACAGAGGAATACATTTCGGTCTTTACATTGTTTTGAAGTTGGGAGCCCGCCCATATAACAGAGGAATACATTGAAGTTTGAAGTCAGTAAAGTGGAGGGTTACAACAAAAATCCCCAGCAGAAATCAGAAGGAAGACCACAAGTCGAGCCAGAAGTAAAGAAACAACGGAGGAAACACAAATCAACAAGACAGCAAGGCAACAAGAGATGCAAGATCAAGCTGAAGATATAGGAGTTTGTAATTCATAGTTTAGTCTAGCTTCTTGTTTTCTTATAGTATGGTGTAATAAGGAGGTCGGTAAGCAGTAGCAGCAGCATGCAACAGCAGTAACAACAAAATCACAGTCCCATGGTAGTCCCAGCTACCAAAACTTCTCGAACTATATTGACCTGATTCCCTTTTAGCCAGGGATATGTAGGAAACCTTCGAAGCAGAGGTTCAGTCAAATCTTTCAAAAAATGCTTCACACGGAGTACTCAAACGGGCAAAAATCGCTCGTATCCGCTCACTTTATCTTTGCACGAAAACTCTTCGTGTTTTCAGACAAAGAGGGGCAGCTGTGAGCACGTGATTTTTGCCCTATATGAGAATTACTCCCAAAATTCAAAATAAAATAGTTTTGTGTTGTTTGCAATTTTTGTGAATTTTGTGTTATTTTTCTTGAATTGTTTGCATTTGTCTGAGCATGTTTTATCCGCTAAATTAATAAAAAATACAAAAATATATCGCATTTGCATTTAGGATTTAATTTTACAATTAGAAGTAATCAAGTTTGTTTTACAAAAATGAAGAAAATCACAAAAAAATAATTTACTTTGCATTTTTAGCATTTAATGTCAAATTGTGTGATTTTATTTTTAATTGATATTTAATTTTGTGTGATAATTATTATTAAGGGTTAATTAGTATTTTTAAGTTTATTTTGGTTTTACAATTTAATTTAGAATTTTTGGTAATTAGGAATTAAAAAAAGGAAATAAAAGAAAAAAAATGAAAGAAAGAGAGAAGGAATCGGAACCAGGCCAAATTTTTTAGGCCAAGATCATCTCTTACCCAAATCCAACCCAACCCCGTCCCTGTACCCGGTCCAGCCCAAACCCGCCCCAGCACTTAAACAAAACGACCCCGTTTCGCTTGGGCTTGATCACAGCCGTTGGATTTTTGTAATCCAACGACTTACATTAATCCCTTCAATCTAATATACCAAAATACCACAAACCCATTACCCCCTCTCATTTCCAAACACCCCCCCTCTGTTCAGTCGTCTCTTTTAGAGAGACCAAACAACCAAAAACCCTAATAGCCGCCACCATACTCCACCGCCTGAAACCCGACGGCCAGTGCTCCGTTCACCATCAAATTCACACCCCAGCCTCCCCACGACCTCCTAAACCTAACCCCTCTAACCATTCCCCTCGAATCCTAATCAGGGCCTTCGAATCTTCAATCAAAGATCGACCCAGAAAACCCTAACTAATCCAATCGATTCCAGGCTAACACCCAACGTCCACCTGACTTCCCTCGTCCCTAAACCACCCCTAGTTCCCCTCGAATCAAACCGGAGTTTGTCGAATCTCAATTCGAATGAACGAACGTTGAGTTTTCAAATCAAGAGCCTATATTGAAGATTTGAGGCCGAAATAGGTTTTATTCGTGTGTTCTTGTTTGAGAACTCATGATTAAGACCTATTCTGACCAAAATCAAAAGATGCCGGATTTTGTTCAAGCCGAGATGGTCGTTCATCTTAGGTATTTCCCATTTCCATTTGGAGTTTGTCATTTAGCTTTCATTTTCCTCATTTTTTTTCTCTGTTCTCTGTTTCATCTCATTTTTAGGCTTCATTCGATATGTGTCTTTTCGGATTAATTTCCTGTCACGTCAGTTTCTTTTGGTTTGGTAATTGGTGTTGACTCGTTAATTTTAGTCAATTGTTGAAGCTAGTCAGTTTGTCGATTTTTTAGAACATTTCCGATTTTGCAATCGATAAATTAAGTTTGTCCGTTTGCTAAAATTAAGGATTAGTTCATCACAATGTTTGAATCGCTTAGTCGGTCGTCACATTGTTCTGAATTGCTTGGTCAGTTGAAATGCTTTGAAAATACATGAACTGTTGTTTTGGTTGTCACCTGAACCTACTGTGTCATTCCCTGTAAGGGTGTTCTGAATCATTAAAATCCTTGGCCTTTATTTTGTTGCTATTTGATTCAACCTGGTTCAAGCTTAAGCTGTTGTTGAGTTTGATGAATTGAATCCTACTGTTTAGGGTCTGAAATGAATCTGACATTGGTTTGAATTCAGTGTTGGTATGATAATGTTAATTAGATAATAGTGAGTTATAAGGTTGCATTCAGAACTTAGGAGAATTGGTTATAGCTGCAGTCACAAGGTCTTCAGGGGTATTTTAGGGGTTTAAAAGTTTGGCTGAGTGGGATGTCAGTAAAGTACTTAATTAACCATTAATCTAATGTGTTAGTGGGGAACAAAACATAATGGTATGGGGAGGCTTAAAAAGAACTGATTAAAATATGTTGCCCATACCTGCTTGAACTTTAAATAAAGAAAAGACAAGGGTTAGTGAGGAACAAGTGAATTAAATAAAGAAAAGACTAGGGTTAATGGGAAACAAAACATACTCTAGTGGAGTTCTAAAGAATATCATGGGCAGAATTAGTTTCTTAATTCTGCCTGAGTGCTCTTATGAGCTGGCAGGATCAGTGTTTAGGTATAAATGGAGGGACTTAGGACAGAGTTAGGGGCTAATTTTGAGAGAAGGGAGATCAGTCTTTGATCAATTTTTTAGAGAGTTAAAAGAGTTCAAAAGGTTCTAAATTTTGAGACCTTAGGAGTTTGAGAGAGGTTCTGCTTTTGGTTCCTCTCTAATCAGTCTTAGAGAGCAGTTTTGAGGGTCCAAAAGATTAGTTTTATTTGAGGGCTTTTAGGATCAGTTTTCAGAGGTTAAATTTAAAAGAATCTATGAGGAGAGTTGAGGCCAGTTTTTGAGAGTTTTAAACAATCAATTTCTTTTAGAGAGTGCTGGAGAGTTTAAGAACAGAAAACCAAAAGAAAGATACTGTTTCATTGCATCCGTAGGTGTAATTCGAATTCTGGACAATGATTCTCATTCATTTTGATTGCTTAAGTGGTTCAATGGTCTACTGGTTCAGTTTTGGGTTTAATACAAGCTTGGTTGAGTCTGTTTGTCTTGGTATTTGCTATTGCTGTTGGTTTACAACCTTTCTGGGTTTTTCTGGAGTATTGATTGAGTCGCTGCTGCTGGTGTATTGATGTTGTATTGACTGCTACTAGCCTGTTGCTGACCTCCTTCTCTTCTTATTGTATTGCTATTTCCAGGTATCCCTTGAATCCATAGAAGATGAGATACAGAAATATGTAAAGTTGTAATTACATGAAGCTTGATGAATGAATGATCTTTGGCCTTCAGTTTTCAATAACAACTTGTTTGGAATCCAGTAGCATAATGTGAAAGTAGTTAGTTTAGTCTGTTTCATCCTAGTACAAGTAGTGTATTCTGGGAACCATGTTGCTCTTTCTTTCTTATCTGAATATTTGTGGTATGTAAAGTTAATTGAATACTTGAGATACTGTGTATATGGACTATTAACCTATGCCTATTCTCTTCAATAGAATCGACTTTAGTGTGGTTCAATTTTAGTATAGTCCAAGTATGGCACCCTGTTCTATAAAGTATTAAAACTGGAATATGATGAAGCCTAAAAGGTTAGGAAGAATGTCTATGTTCGTACCAGTAATTCCATGTATAATAGATAGTAGAAATGGTTTATACTTCATTGTTTAGTGTCAATAACCCTAGCCTGGATATCATGTATTCATAGTTCAGAAGTGGCATCTCTTCTAGCTTCGATATTGAGTTATTATGATTCGCCCACTAATTGCATATTGAAGGAAAGGATTGAGGCATTAGTGTAAGTTCGTTTGGTTAAAGTCTGAAATTTTTGGACCATGGAGATTGGGCTTGAATGCGTGGCAAACAAGCCCAAAGATTTCCAACCCACATAAAGGTCTCCTAGGGGAGATTAAAAGAACGTTGGGCTCTAGAACTGATCCACGACTTTGAGCCCAAACGCTGGTGGCTGAAATGCCGGGTTGCTGCAATCGTCCACAAGCAAATTCATTATTTGGACTTGGCTGGAAGAATTCAATTTATAGTTCAACGTATTATAATTCAATACATAATTAACTAGGGCTCTTTCTTTTATTTTAGAGACAAATAAAGTAGAGAATCATAGTTGCTCTTAGGTTTGCCCTTTAAATAATGAACGAGATGAGCCTCGCCAAATAAAGCACCTAGATTGCGAGGCCCTTGATAATTGTATATATTAAAATACTTAGATTTCGGGACGGGCCGTTTAGCAAATTTTACGGCCTTCCCCAAAATAATAACGCGTTAGTCTCTTTAGGCACGTATTTTAATAACATTACCTCCCTAAACTCGGGTGCGCATTTATGTGGCCCAAATCCAAATCTCAACGATGTTAAAGTATGTCCAAAAACCACGGGTGCATTTATGTGACATGGTTCAAGACTTGTTTTAATGACATTGCAATTTTCTTTAAAAATGAATAAAAACGGTTAAGGTTAAAATTTGCACATAGGTTCATAATTGTTAAAATCAGATAATTTAAGCCAAATATAACAGTTGAGAAACCGTGCTAGAACCACGGAACTCGGGAATGCCTAACACCTTCTCCCGGTTTAACAGAATTCCTTACTTAGATTTCTGGTTTGCGGACTGTAATACAGAGTCAAATCTTTTCCTCGATTCGGGATTCAACCGGAGACTTGGGACACCATAAATCTCCCAAGTGATGACTCTAAATCTTTAATAATAAATCCCGTTTTGATTGTCCTTTAATTGGAAAAACTTCCTTATATCACCTTCGGGTGTAGGTAAAAAGGAGGTGTGACACCTCGCACTTCCCATTTCTTTGTTACTCTTAGAGTGATTCGTTATTTTCGTTTGGATCCAGGTCAAGGCTCTTCCTTTCAACAAATTCCTCACTTATTCTATTTGCATTTTGTGACGGTTATTGAGGTTCTTGTATAGACTCGTTGTGACGACCCGGCCGATCATCTTAAGAATTAACGCCCCGATCCCCTATTAACCGATTTCCATAAGTTTATTCTGCTATTTTGATTTGTCGGGATGTTCGGTTCTGAGTTTCTGAGAGTTTTGGGACACTTAGTCCCTAAATGAGAGCTTAAGTGTTGGAAAAGTGAACGTAGTCGGAACAATGTGGAGACAACATCGAAACGGAAATATGATGGTTCCGTTAGCTCCGTTAGGCGATTTCGGGGTTAAGAGCGTGTTCAGATTGTGTTTTGGAGGTTCGTAGCTAATTTAGGCTTGAAATGCCGAAAGTTGAATTTTGGAAGTTTCCAGTTCGATAGTGAAATTTTGATCCGAGGGCCGGAATGGAAATCCGAGAGTTGCAGTAGTTCCGTTGTGTCATTTGGGATGTGTGTGCAAAATTTTAGGTCATTCGAACATGTTTTGGTTGGGTTTTTGATCGAAAACAGAATTCAGAAGATTTTAGAAGCTTAGGCTTGAATCCGTTGTGTTTTGTTTGTTTTGATGTTGTTTGAGGTGTTTTGAAGATTTGTACAAGTTTGAATAAGGTTTTAGGATATGTTGATGCCTTTGGTTGAGGTCCAATGGACCTCGGGATGAATTCAGATAGTTAACGGAGGAAATTTTAGAGTTGAAGTTGCTACAGCAGCTGGTCTTCTGGTATTTTCGCATCTGCGGTTTGGGGACCACAGATGTGGTGCCGCAGAAGCGGCTAAAGGGCCGCACGGATTTGTGTCAATTCCTCAGGAACCGCAGATGCGGTGAAAGGCTCACAGAAGCAGAATCGCTCCTGCGATTAGAGGTCCACAGATGCGGAAGCTAGCATTTTAATGAAAGTCGCAGATGCGACGTTGTGTCTGCAGAAGCGGGACCACAAATGCGGTCCCAGGGCCACAAATGCAGAAATTGCTGGGCAGAACATATAAATAGTTGCCTTCGCGAATTTGAGGGATTCTTTCACCATTTTCATCCGGATTTGAAGCTTTTGAGGGAGATTTTTGAGGAAAACAAAGGGGAATCGCTTGGAGGTAACATCCTTGACTTCATAACTCATTTTTATGTGATTAAAGACCTAATTAGTGGTGAGAAATCGGGGAAAAATGGGTAATTAGGGCTTGAGTTTAAGAGGCCTTTAATTGAGGATTTGAGGGGCTATTTGGATTCTGATTTCAATGTTCTTGTTATGTATAGACTCATAAGAGTACGAAATTTCTGAAAATGTAAATTTCACCCGATTCCGAGACATGGTCCCGAGGGGCATTTTGGTCATTTTATATAATTTCGCATATTAGCTTAGAATTTAATTGTAGAATCAGTTACTTGAAGTGTTATTTACATTATGTGATTGAATTGAATAGATTTGGGCCATTTGGAGTCGAGTACTCACGGCAAAGACGTGGCATTGGGTTGATTTTGAGCCGGTTCGAGGTAAGTGGCTTGTCTAACCTTGTGTGGGGGACCTTCCCCTTAGGATTGGTATATTTGGTAATTGAAATGCCTTGTACGTGAGGTGACGAGTGCGTACTTGTGCTAATTGTTGGAAATTCGATTTTTTTAAGTACTTACTAGTATGTTTCCTTTCCTGTTTCTATTACTTGCACTATTAAGCTTGTTGTTAGCTTAGGAAAGCATGTCTAAGTGACTTAATTGCTTCATTTGATTTAACCGCCTTACTTGAATTCTGTGCAGCATGCTAGGCTAGAATCACTTATTGCCTTAATATGAATTTTGCTATTTCTGTTTATCTTCCTGCTGCTTCTGTGTATTTATTTTGGGACTACGGATGTGGGATTCCGGTAGCTCCCCTTTGTATGTTTACTTTGGGACTACGGGTTAGATTTCCGGTAGATCCCCCTACATAGTTATATGGAACTACGAGAATGCACCCGGTAGATTCTCCCAGTACTAGGTATTTACATTTGGGACTACGAAATAGGATTCGGTAAATCCCCGCGCACTATGAGTTGGACTATGGGACGAGATCCAGGGAGATCCTTCGGACATATATATATGATGGACTACAGGTCGGTATCTCGGGAGATTCACTGGATATGTAAAGATGGGACTACTGGACGGTATCCTGGGAGATCCCCGATTGTTACTGAGCTGTATTTCCTTTCCATGTTTACCGTGTTCTGTATAATTGTTGTTGTTCTGTATATCCTGTGTTATTTTACTGTCGTACTTATTTATACTGTTCTGTCCTATACTGTTGACCTTTATATTTGTTGAACCTCAGTAGGGCCCTAACCTTCCTCGTCACTACCCAAACCGAGTTAGGCTTGGCACTTACTGAATACCGCTATTGTGTACTCATGCCCCTTCTGCGCATGTTTTTCATATGCAGATCCAGGTATCGCTGATCAGGCCTAGTATCCTTAAGGGAGGCGACTGCTCTAGAGACTTCGAGGTACATCTGCCGCATCCGCAGACCGAGAAGTCCCTTTCTATTCTTGCTTTTAGTATTTAGCCCTTTTGTACTTTCTGTTCTTATTAGACAAATTACAGAGTTAGAGCTATGTAGTATTTCCTTTTCTTAGCTTGTGATTCGTGGGTTTCCGGGTCTTGGATTTAGATATTGGTTTTGAGATCTATATAAATATGGTGTATGCCGAGTGACACATTTAACATTGTTATTGCCTTATTTCTGTTTTTAAATTGTTTTACTTCCGCAAGTTTTGTTTATCTTCCGCAAGTTTAGGCTTACTTCGTCGTAGAGATTAGGTGCCGTCGATGGTTTATGGAGGGCGAACCGAGGTCGTGACACTCGCGTTGATCGATTAGTGGATTCTTCATCACTCTTGGAGGATCTCCCATCTCCTGAAAATCAAAAAAATAATCCTCAGTATCTCTCTCTTCCGCAACGGCAAAATATCGTTCCATGAGAAGAGTTGTGGCAAAAATTACTTGGGTGACTTGTCTATTTATAGATCTGATTACTTCTCCATCTCTTCCGATTTCGGTATAGTCAAGCAACAATCCATATTGCTCGGAATATGGTCGTTCAAGAAAGGACCAAACATGTGGAGCTTGATTGCCACTTTTTTAGGCATCTATTCATATCTGGATTGATCTCTCTCTCGTTTGTCCCTTCACTATCACAACTAGTTGATCTATTTTCAAAACCTTTGTCTGGTCCCTCCCATCATTTGATTCTTGACAAGTTGGGGGTTGCTTCTTCTCTTTTCCAACTTGATTGGGAGGGGAGGGGTTGTTGAAATTGAAACCTTCAATTCCAATTCTCATTGTTCTCATCTCAAGAATTCACAAAAGAAAAGCAGAACAATGAATGAGTTTGGAAGAGGGAGTTTTGATAAAAGCAAGAAGAAAATTCAGGAATGCAGACAAGTACAAGAGACTAAAGACTAAGTCTCTCAATTATTTGATAAAGTTAACGAGACATATGGAGCTGCCCATCCCACAAGATCAACCACTAAAAGACTCAACCAGAGTCGTCCGATTATTTTGAATAGAGCTTGCAAAAATGCAAACAAGCCAAGTGGAGAGAAGTGTGCTTTTAGATCAGATATTGCTGCTTCATCACAGCCATTAGATCAGGTTAATTCATTACACATACCAACAAATATATATATGAGAATTGTACAACCAGTACATTAGCTATATAGGTATAATAGTTGTATACTGAATAGGTACAATAGCTGAATTTGGATTACAGTGTATAACCAATGTAACGGGTTTTTCTTTTTTCTTTTTAGCAAAATACTTGTATAAATACATTACACTACAACAATGAAAACACAAGGAATTTTTTCCTGAATTCAGTCTCTAAATTCCTACATACATGCAAAATTTTGCCCATCCGGAAAAACTTATGAACAAGTTAAGAAGATAAGTAGAATAAAAATGGGACAAATTTTGCACATCCGATATAACTTGTGAATAATCGAAAAATACATAAAAGATTTGGCCATTCGGCAAAACTTATGAATAATTTAACAAGATAAATAAATAAAGATATTAACAAGTTTTGTCAGTTCGGTAACACTTGTGAAAAATTGAATAACACATGCAAGAATATTGCAATTCAACAGTATCAAGTTTTGTTTGTTATGTAAAACTTATAAATAATTAAACAAGATAACTTTTTTCATTCTTCCGGATGTAACTATTTTTGTAAAGCTTCCTTAAATGAAGACAAAATATAACCATGGTCTCAAGACTCGAATCATCCTATATTTGTGCAAATCACCCATTTTTATCTCTTTCCTACTTGTATAAAGTCGATGACCTTCTTTCACCTTATACTACTAGAAATTCGGCATCGACCGAAAAATCAATTAAAGTTGGTCGATTTGTCAAATATTTTAGCTCAGTAGTAGAGCGGTCGGCTGTTAACCGATTGGTCGTAGGTTCGAATCCTACTTGGGGAGATTTTTTAGTAATCGCTTTTCTGACCTAGCGACCCCTGTCCTTCTCCTTTGTTTTTTACAAAATCAACCAACTTCGGTCGGTTTTTTTTGGCGTAAAAATGCGGGAAACTATTTTTTTATTCCGAAAAATTTATTTTTCAAGAAACCGACCAACTTTGATCGACGTTTCATTTAAAATTCAAAAAATCAAACGAAATGTGTCGGTTATTTCGGTCGATTATATTAAAAACCAACCGATTTCAGTCGGTAAGCTTCTTCTTTTTTAATAAAACCGACGGAAAACGGCCGGTTATTTTCGCACGAAAATACAATTAAAAAGTATAAATAATATAAAAGAAAGTTTTAAACCAAAATGTACCATTGGACTAGTGGTATAATAGTATCATGCCATAGTATAAACCTCGGTTCGATTCCTAGATGGTGCATTTTTTAACTACATAATAAAAAATACCGACCGATTTCAGTCGGGCTTTTCGATAAATTTTTCATTTTTGGTCGTTTGTGCAATTTAATTGACCGACCGAAGTTGGTTGGTTAGCTCTACCGTCCACACGATTATCGACCGGTCGATTTTCGATTACTTTTGTCAATTACCGACCAATATCGGTCGGTTTTGGCAATTGATTTTCCCCTTTTTAGTAGTGTTACGGCTTATCTGAATTCCCAGATTTTTTTCCACTCAAGAAAAAGTTTGAACTTTTATCTAGTCAAATTCCAATTTCTCACATTTTCAATTTCATGCCGATGGCAAACACACATTTCCTTTATTTGCTACCCAAAAGAAGAGCCTTTACTGAACTTGTTTCCGAAAAGTTTCCTTTTTCTTTTTCTCTTTTTTGATGCATGAGGAATCTTTGCAGTTTTTGTCATATTGTGGCAATAGCTCGTTTGGCAAAAAGCATAATTTAAGTTCTTGTAAATATTAAACTTCTAACATATGTAGATATATATTACTCATGCGTATTTGCAAATGTTATACTTTAGGAATGAACTTCAAGTAATGAAATATTGATTTTTACTAAAAAGGTTTAAATTTTTACGAACCTTCCTCTACGTGAAGTTCAAGTTTAAAGTTGTGTACAATTTAACTTCCATAAAACCTTTTTCAGAAAGAAGAATTTTCAAAAACCACTATTGTTTTGGCTATTAATTTTCTATAGCTATCATAGACATAATTACTTCATATAGCTACTATTTAGTTGTTACGGTAGTGTATTCGCTGTATTCGCGTTGTTGTATTCATGAATACAACAGTAAAAATCGCCTAAAATCAGGGCAGTTCAGCTGTACACGCATATATTCACATGTATTCGCGCCATGTATTTATGAATACAGTAACGACAATCACATTAAAAATAGGTATGTCCAGTTGTCTAAGAGAGAGAAAAAACTTAATTAGCGTATTTCATGCCTCAATGGTAGTATATACCATAAATACTTATTTGCTATAAAATATAAAAGATAGCTACAGAAAATAATATTTTAAAATAATTTTGATTTATAATAAATAGAGTGTATATATTTGCTATAGGAGGTAAAATTTTCTTTTCATAACATCAACTTCAAAATTATTTTTCTATTCAATTTCAAGCAAATATTGTCCAAATGCCTACTTAGTTGTACCCATTTCTTTGCATTTGCGAGACACTCTTTTCTCTTTGTTTATATGGAATTTAATTTTGCTGATATATTGGAATTTCAATTTTCAAGGACCTTTCATGACTATCAGGATTTAAATCTCTTAAGAGTGTTGTTAGGGTTTTATGTATTTAAGTATATTAAATAATTAAAAGAGGGTGAATGAGAAATGGAGGGAAATGAAATTTTTGAGTGAAATTTTAAGTTTCCCCACTTGGCAAAGGAACATTGTCCCATATTGGAAAAGGAAGAGGTTTTTTATGGATATATAAGCAATTGCTCTTCTTCTAACTCTTAAAGAGTTGAGAAGAAGGCAAGCCTCGTGTCGTCATCGCTCCCTCGGCTTCGGTCAAATGACTGATTGTTTAATTTTTTGGATCAAATTTATTTGTTAATAGTAAAATATTAACAGAAATGTTATTAAATATTTATTTTAATAACAGAATATTGATATTAAAATAAATATTAATATTAAATCCTCCAATCCGTTTTTCAGTTGTGTAACTGAAATTTAAACTACTCTCTTCAATTTTCCCTCTTTATTGTTGAGTAAATAACCATTTATGTTATAGCATTTATGTTGTGGCCGTTTTGCATAAACAACCATTCTGAAGAGTTGCACTCTTCAGATTTCAGCCCAACTTTGGCTATAAATACAAGTCTATTCTGCTCAGAATTTTCATACGATTTTCTGAATTTCTCCTCCTCCTCCTTCTGCATACTTTTAACATCAAACAAAACAACAGTAAGTGTGATTTGCTATCGAACTTTGTGTTCGCTGAAACACTGGGGTTTGAAGTACCACTACACCAGTGTGTAATTCGTTCTACTTGGGAGGAAATAAGACATAACCTTGGGTACTAGGAGGGGATTAAATTCCTTAAGGAAACACTATGAATTCAGTGAGCTCAGATTAAAATTCTGTTTCTGGTTTTCATTTCTGTTTATGTTCATTTATATTTTCCAAAATTATTTTACACATACAGTTTAATAACAAGCTTAAGGAATTTAATATATTTTCTGTATTTGTACTCACTATTTCTAGAGAGTAAAACCTTTGTAGTTTTGTACTCTATTGGAGATTAAAATGTACGTGATTTTACCGTTTGTGTCATTCTTTTACAAAAATGACTAATGATAATGTGAACCAAGCTGTTCCAATGGTGACTGCCTGTTGATACCCAATTTTTTTCTATATATTTTTAACATGCATAAATACTTTCAAAATAGCACATATGTGCATATATAAGCATGCACAAGGTTTTTATAATTTTTTCCATAATTTTAAGGATTTAAATTGATTTATTTCCTTCCCTTTTATTCATAAAATCCCCAATAATTATCCCTCAAATTATTGTTGTGGTGATTTAGTCATTTAATTTCTATATTTATGCCAAAATATGGTTAAAATATTTTTATGCATTTTATAATTGCATTTTGTATTTTTAAAGTTAAATTGCATATAATTGCAATATTAGCCCCATTAATGTATAATTACATTTATATGTATGAAATTGATCTCCTATATTTTTAAAATATTAAATATATATTTTAAATCATTTTAGTACCTAAAATTATTTTTTTAGAAATTGTTTATCATTTATTATAAATTATATAGAGAAAATTGGCTATTTAAAATATAGCCAGATTTATATTTTAATTGTAGCCCAATTTAAACCCAACCTCAACCCAATTTCAGATTAAAAACACCCGACCCAAACCATAAACCTACCTACCTGACCCAAGACCCGTCAAATCCTGGCTGTTGATCTAAAAGATCAACGGCCCTCATCCGTTCTTACCATTTTTAATTCCAACGACCCCTTAACCCTATCTCATTTCCCAAATTTGCCGCCTCTGTATTCTCTCATCTACTCTCCTCTCTCAACCCCTCAACCTAACCCTAGCTCTTTCAACCGCCGACTCCCTTCTCCGGTCTTCTCCGATAATCTCCCTTCAACTCCTAAGCCTCCACTGGCTCCTCTATTGCCATGCTCGCCTTCTCTGAGGCCTTCAAGGGCCCTGGGCCACGTTGACTTGCATCTAGGGTTTGCCATCTGGTCTGTTCTTGGTTACTTCAGTATGATTTCAAGCGAAATCATGCCGTACTTGTTACGATCCTTGAGATTTTAGACAAGTTCTTTCATCTCTACTTGGGTTTCTTCTAAAACCCCAATTTTTGCTTACATCTCCTAGATATGTATGGTTTTTAAACGATTTGAGTCTATTTCTTTGATGTTTTACACTATCCTTGTAACTCTTTACAAGGATCATCGATTTCAAAGTGTTTTCACATTCTTCTAAAATTAGGTTTTCGAAACTTCTTCTAAAACCTTGTTTAAACTGATTCTTTATGTTTTAACTTCTATCTCTTGCATATTTCGACTGACTCTATGATTTTACTACCTCTTCAACTTGCCTATGTTGAAAACCCTAATTTCTTAGTTCTAATCTTGGGTTTCTGAGTTTTGTTTTGATAATGTGTTTAGTTAATCTATATGTTTCTGTGATTTTACCCTATGATTGCTTGTTAAGGTTCCTAATTATGGTTATTCCTGCCTATTGTGTGATTTTACCCTATTTTGTTCACCAATGTTTCTGATTCTTCACTTCTCCTACCCGTATCATGCTTATTCTACTAATTCAGACTATGATCTATATGAACCCCTAATTTATATATGATTTTGTCCTATTCGGCCTCTTAGAGTTCTGATTTTTGCTTACTATATGCTTGTCCTTACAAAGTTGTGCAAAATCAGTGATATTTTCTACTTTTGAATCCTTGAGTCTATGTGATTGATCTTTCACTAATTTCGCATGATATCTTTACTGATTTTAACCTTGTAAAATATTTTCTAACCTTATTCTACGGTCAATTTTGCTATTAATTGATTTCTTAAGTCTTTTCCTTGATTGGAATATGTTGAACCTAGCCTCTATTACATATTGTGTACTTGTACTATGCAGATTATATTTCCTTCCTTATACTTATACTTATACGATTACCTTCCTTATTTGCCACATGTTTATTACCGTTTGAAATCGACTCCTCAATTAAAGGGAGTACTTACCTTGATTTCGTGACTGATTGATTCTGAGTCCCCATAATTACTGATGAACTTTGATTTTTACCTTATTTGCTACCTTCTTTCAAACTATATATACACACTCTCTTATTAGCACAAAGACGAACACTTTGGTACAAAAGCTCTCTCTCACACACTTAAACTTTCTGCTCTCTCTCTTTTGTGCTACTTGCTACTATTCTGAGTTAGCCGGCTGCAAGCCAAAGCTAACTATTGTGTTCTCCTGCTCCTTCACTTTTGTTTACTGTCTTCTCTACTGGTATGTTCTAGTTTCAATTCAAGTTCCAACAACAATATGGTTCTTTTATTGCTTCAATTCATCCTGCTTCTAGTTTGCTTTTATATATGGTTTTGCTGTGAAACCTGCAGTTAATATGCTTACATGATTAGCATGTTATGAACTCCCTTTCCCTAGAATCAGTATAAACATGTTACCCCCTCTATGTCTGATCAATTGTTTCTAAGCATGTCTGTACCAATTACCTCTGTTTGTTATGTGTGTACCATCATATGCTCCATGTATCCCCAAATCCCTATTACCCCTGTATGTAAGTTTGTTCTTTATGTCTGGTTCTGTGACTATGTCTGGTCAGTTGTATCTGAGCATGTCTGTACCAATTCCTAAGATCTTTACTTGTTATATGTTTACAATCATGTGTTCTATGTATCCCCAAATCCCTTTACCCCATGTTTGTGACTATTGAACTTGCTTTGGTTCTGTGACCCCTGGTTGTGTATGAACCTATCTTAAGGGTGTTGTGTATGAACCTGGTTGTGTTCCCACTAAAACCTTTCAAATTGTGTCAAGCACTTTCACTCTACTCCTAAGTCAATAGGTTCTGCCCCTCTAGTATGTGTACTGCCTTGGGATCCTCTTGAGAACCCTATGAACTCTGGCATACTGAGCTGACCCTTCCACACCGCACTTATTCAATTTTATTTACCAAGTCTAGGTGTAAGCACTGCCCGGGATCTTTGAGATCCTTAGAGAACTTTGATGCACCTAGACTATGACATTGTCTATGGAATTGAGGCATTTGAGGCTATTGGAGGCTTTGGAAACCTGGGCCTATCTGTAGGCTCCCTATAGAATAACTTCTTATTTTCTTATTTACTTATGTAATTCATTCATATGGTCTGTAATAACTTGTAAACGAATATTGGGGTAATTAGTGAAAAGGGTGGGTAGCTACATGTTTGTGGGGTAATACAGGTAGAAACCATGCCTATAGGACTTTACATTTTGATAATGTTTGTTTCACCATGTTAGAAATCATGCATATAGGTTCAAGTGATTCCATAATAGAAATCATATTTATATGTCTTAAAATCAGCTTCACAAGTAGATGCCATGCCTATAGAATATAATCCAAATCTGACTTCTGCTATAACAAGTGTTTATGTGTGTTTTCATTTGTCATCATGCCTGCAAGTTTTTAAAATCAGTATTAAACAAGTAGATATCATGCCTATAAGGAACAACACCAGAAATTCTGCCTATAGATCTAAACTAGTTTGGATTTAAATAAATTAATCTGGTTAACGATTAGCTCATTTCTAAACTGATTTAATTAAGTGGTTTGTATTTCCTTGAAACGAGTTCTTTAAAACTGCCTTAATCTATTATTATACATCACGCCTATAGGGATTAAAGAGTCCGTTTCAAAACCTGCCTTGTTTCTCTGTATAAAATGTAGTCATCAGTGTTTCGCGTATAGGCAAGCTTGTAGGGCGTTTTCAAAACTTGCGATTCTAAAACTGTTTCTATGACTTAATGTTGTTCTAACAAGCTTTAAAATCAGTAGGCCACTGATAGGGTCATTACCTCTGAGTTTATAAAATAAACTGCTTGGTTTCTCTATGTTCACTTAGACATTATGCCTTAGGATACTATTTAAACAAAAGGCCCTTATTTGTGTTTGAGTCGTGCTGTTCATGTGCCTTGTTTGAGGAGGAAACTTTGAGCCTCTAATTGCTACCTTTTATTTTTATTTGCTAAGAGTCCTAATTGTTCTTGCTTGTCGCCTTAGTATTTTTACCTTTAAAAACTTAAGGGTCTGTCTAGAACCACCTATAGGTAGAGGTCCTAAATCCCTCCAGGACCATTAAGAAGGGACAAGTAACAGCACGCAATAGAAATCGCTAACCAAACACTCGCTTTAAATGACCACTAAGGGGATGGGAAGGGTAGATATGGGATATGATGACTACGTGCCAATGTCACGTGTAGCCCTTCATCGAGGAGTGTTTACCAGACATTGTGTGAGGTGATCCTATAGGCTAACCAACCTAGGACCCCTCCTTTCCAAAATTCCTTTTTCTGTTTAAAATTTTGTTTTATACAACTTGTTCAAAAAATCTTTATCTTATCCAACGTGCTTTACTTGCAACCTATTTGATTCAACTGTTTATTTGTAATGGACTAATTCGTGAATATAAGTTCGGCCGGGACCCACAGTTATGGACCAAGAGGGGTGCCTAACACCTTCCCCTCGAGGTTATTTCGATTCCTTACCCTAAATCTATGGTAATGCAAACCAATCCAAGAGTTAATCACTCTAGGTGTCCTAACGCACCGTAATCCATTAGGTGGAGACTCTTCAAATACCCAATTACCAAAAGGAAATGAGTTATCACACCCCATGGAATGTCGAAACCCGGACCTCTCTCCGCGGAGGAAATAAAGGGGGCGTGACAACATGACGACTCTGCTGGGGATACCTTTAGGCTCTTACCATAACGAACTTATCTTTTACTAATTAGTCCAAGCATGCTTTATCCCATACCCTTCTTCTTTATTTGAATTTAACTGTCCATTTGTTAAGCATTTATGGTTTTTTTTATCTCTGAAACTGACTTGTCTCTTTGTTTTCTTTTTCCTATAACTGTCTTTCAATTATTTAAATGTTATATTTATTTTTCCTACGTGAAAATACTTGACTACATGTTATTAATTGCTACATAAATTATGCTCTGCATAATATTCCATTCATACGTATCAAATCCTACAACAACGCTTCAATGAGTGGTTGCTCTCTTCCTATTTACTACCCTTAAATTCGGAAAGGCATATTTACGGTAAAACCAGTCGATCAGCAGTGCAGTCGATGGTTCCGTGCCTTACCCCTCGAGTTGTCCTCTTAAGGGTACCAGTCTAAAACCCCATAGAAACCTTACTCTGGTTAAAATTGTGCATGCATCATGGTCAAACCTAGTCGGATCAGTTATGTTGTCCACATAATGATCCTTTAAGATAAGCCTTATCCAAAGTCTATCGGGTTTTCCATAATCCCAACGGACACAACCACGTTTTGTGCATTAATTTGGAGAACTAAATGCCGATATGTTGATCATAAATGTATAAATAGTCGAGTCCGGTGGGGGTAAGGTATAACCTTTTTGTTTTACAGAAAATGAGGCATGAGGTCCACAAATTCGGTATGGTTAGCAGCATCCCACCATTGTTGTTAGATTGTTGGGATGACCTTTCCTCAAGTGACAAGAAACATGTGAAAAAGTACCTGGGTAACCTGCCTTCCTTGCTAGATATTGAGCCAAACAACAAATTGATCGAGGCTGCCACTTTATTCTGGGATGGTGAAAGAGCTGTGTTTTGTTCGGTGACATAGAGATGACACCGCTTCTAGAGGAAATAGGAGGGCTTGCAGGATTGACTTGGGATAGTCCCGGGCTATTGGTACCAGAAAACCGTACGGGCAGGGAATTTTTGAAGATGATGGGGTTGAAGAAGAATGTCGACCTAGTGTGCTTGAAGGACTCCTACATACCTTTCGAATACTTGTATGAGAGGTATGGCTATAGCAAGTCCTTCCGCACTTACCATAATGAGATCTCTCTCACTTCTCTGGGTCATATCCACCGTAGAGTGTTTGTATTCATTGTATGCTTTCTAGACCTGATAGTGTTCCCAATGAAAAAGGGAAGAATCCACACTAGGTTAACCATGGTCGCCAAGACTCTGATGGAAGGGATTAATGGGCAGACGTATAACATAGTCCCCATGATCATAGCCGACATCTACAGGGCTCTAGAGCACTGTAAAAGAGAGGTTAAGCATTTCGAGGGTTGTAATTTGTTGCTGCAGTTATGGTTGCTGGAACATTTCCAAAAGGGTCGCTATCATCAAGAATTTCCGCGAAGGGCTTGGAATGACCATATTGCCTTCCATCACCCTAAGAAGATGACCTATATTCCAGACAGATTTGCTTATCCGGAAAGCACCAAGGAATAGGTAGAGTTCTTCGACAATCTGACCGAGGAACAGGTGCAGTGGATGTTTGAATGGTTCCCAATAGACGAGTTTATTATCAAGTCCAGGGATGCTCCGCACTTCGTGCTTATCGGGTTGAGAGGGATATACCCATATGTCCCTATGCAAGTTATGAGGCAAGCAAGAAGAAAATAGGTTGTACCAAGGGTTGTCAAAATGAGTCATTTCAGGGCGGACTTCCAAGATGACGACGTCCCTTACTAATGCCAAGCTCAGCACATGTGGCACTGCAAAATCATTGTGGAGAAAAGCACCGTTGAGCCAGAAAGGTATCATGCAGGGTGCGAGCCTCTTTACCTGGCATGATTGGAGGACAATATAAAAGGAATGGTGACCCCAGGGACCGGTCGAGGGAACAAAATCATAGATGAGGAAGCTGAAGCTCAAGTCAAATACAACAGGCTGCGCAAGAGGGTACACGACTCTGAGAATGAGCATCGGGAAATACATGAGAGGAATGTGAGGTTGATCGAGGAGTGTAAGAAATGGCAGTCACTTCTAATAGAAAACTGGAATGCCTGGAGCGAGAAATAGTGGAGCTGGAAGGCAAAGTCATAAAGAGGATTGAAAATTGCCAGAACACTGAAGGAGCTGAAGGAGGACATCTGGCCATAGCCTACTTGTTGTTGGGACTACGCGAGCTAGGGGATCTATATGATGGAGTCTGGAAGATCGAATCTGGGGAAGGTCCTTCTGGGACCAAATAGGCTAGATTTACTTGCTTTTCCTAAAATGTAATAAGACCAAGTGCCAGTAATGACTTATTTTATTATTATCTTAGTGTCGTTTTGGGATTTGTCTATTTTTATATTATGAAATGAAGCATTATTGGCATTCAAAGTTCTCCGAATCTATTTGTCGCTAGGCCTACCTCTGGCACAACGAGGTTCCTGAAGTAGGACACGAATTTATATTCCCGCAATATGTGTTTAAATACTACAAACGTTTCAGAATCCTCACTGACTTGTTACCTTTTTGTTTTTTTTTTGCTTTTTTTTCTTCCCATCCCCTTAGGTTGGTTCACTCATACTGGACTCATCAGCATATCATACCAGATCCAGAGGCCCTCCACCTCCTCCTCCTCCAAGCAATACAAAGGGCAAAGGAAAGACAAAGATGGACGACTTGAGCGGAATCTGAAAGGAAAATGTTAAGAACGCAGAGACTTCAGATGGTCGTAGTATTCCAGCACCGAATGACCTGGTTTTGAGATTGGAACAAAAGATACTAGAACTGCAAGGAGAACTTGAGCAAGTCCGCAACTTGGTAAACCTATCACTTACCCTCAATGTCCCTGATATCCACCAACAAAACACAAAGAACCCAACACCTCCTGAGAACGCACAAAACCAACAGCCACAAAATCCTACCGCACCAAATCAATACGCAACTCCACTCCAAAATATCAATCTACTGCTAATACCAACTCTACCCACATATACAACACCTTCACCCACATACCAAGCATCACTACCTACATATCAACCTTCATCTCTCAGATATTCCCAACTAGCCACTGTCTATCACACCTATAATTCCCAATCATACCACTTCCAATCACCACCAGCTCGCCAAAATTATCCAAGACCAAGACCCAATTTCAATCGCAAGCCACCCAGACAGTACACCGCCATTGCTGAGCCCATCGACCAACTATACGAAAGGTAAAAAGTTGCAGGTTACATCACTCTTGTTCCCGCTGTGGCATTAGAAAATCCATCCCAATGGGTTAATCCGAACAAAACTTGTGTGTACCATTCTGGTATGAAAGGGCACACCACTGCTGAGTGCCAAACATTGAAGGATAAGAACCATATGCTAATTGACAATAAGGTCATACAAGCAAAGGAAGCCGCACATAATGTCTGCAACAATCCCCTCCCTGATCACAGAGGTAATGGTGTACATGTGATAGAGATAAATGAAGAATAGGGCCTGAGGGATTGATCGGGATTATTCGAAAAGGCGATGACTTTAAGGTTGCAGTCACACTTACTCCTATTGTGGTTCAGACTCAGGCGCCAATTTATGTTGAGGTAACTGCATCCGTTCCATTCGAGGTAAAAGTGGCTCCACCCACAGCCTCCGCTCCATTTGAAGTAGAAGTGGTCACACCTTTTACTGTGACAGTATCAACTACACCCCCATTCAACTCAAAAGCAATACCTTGGGATTATGTTGCCGAGGCTTGGCGGAAAGGGAAAGCCAAGGTAGAGGAATCTGACGCTGCACAAGGGATGACTAGAACTGGAAGAGTCTATACACCTGAACACCTAGGGGTTCGAGTAAGGAGGCCACTACTATGCAACCTATCATTGATACCGGGCCGAATGACCTTTGGAGGAAAGTACAGGCAAAGGAGTATTTTGTTGTTGACCACCTGAACAAAGTCCCTGCTCAGATATCTATCCAGTCACTATTGCAAAATTCAGAGGCACACAAGAACTCTTTGATGAAAGTACTGAGTGAGGCTTATGTACCCAATAACATCACTGGTGGAGAAATGGCCAACATGGTCGGTCAAGTGCTGGAGGTCCATAAGATTATCTTTCATGAAGATGAGCTACTGCCGGAAGGTTTGAATCACAATCAAGCACTGCATATCACGGTACAATTTGAAGACAAGTTCATTGCCAGGGTTTTGGTTGATGGAGGTTCGAGCCTAAATATTTGTCCATTGGACAGCCTGAAACAGTTGGACAAAGGTTTCCACGAGATATGGGCAGGAAGCATGAATGTGAAAGCTTTTGATGGGTCCCAGAGGTCTACGATCGGAAAAATCAACCTTTACTTGCAGATGGGGCCAACTTGGTTCGACGTTGAATTCCAAGTGCTTGACATACCAGCCTCATATAATCTTCTGTTGGGCCGACCATGGATCCATACTGCTGGAGTCGTCCCTTCCACACTACATCAAGCCGTGAAGTTTGAATGGAACCGCCAGGAAGTAATCATTTACGGAGATGGAAGTAACCCCATCTACACCAGTCACACCATCCCGACCATTGGACATAGAAGAACGCTAGGAGGGGAAATCTATCATCACATCAAACGGATCAATACCGTCGAGAAGGATAAGTGGCGGAGTAACAAGATAGAAAGCATACTAGCATGGTCCGGATATGAACCCGACAAAGGGTTGGGAAAGAACCTCCGAGGTATTACCAAGCCAATACAGCTGAAAAATCATGGTACCACGTTTGGGCTTGGATACCAGTACACATGGAAAGAGTATAAAAATTGGTCGTCTCTCTGGCATGGACCATATTACCCTCTTGAGCAGCCAATGCCACATTTGGAACAAGCTTTCCACCAGGCCGACACAATATGGGGGACTGCGGAAGAAGAAGCACTAGCTGGGTTGAAGAAATTGTTCTTGGAAGATGAGGACATGGATTGTGGTGCCATAATTGAGGAAGAGTAGGAAGAAGGCCTCACTATTCAGACTGTGGCGAAGGGAGCTGATCTCAGAAAATGGACCGCTACATTATCCCGAGCCCGTTGAGTCCCTGGGTAGCTTGGTAGGATTTACTTCTATAGCCGTTTTAGGCATTTAAAATTTCCGGTAGTTTCATTTTAATCTTTACTTGTTTCAAAACAAATGTTTGATTCATCGAGCCGTGCTTTGTCTGAACCATTTTTTAAGTTTTAATCAAATGCATTTGCTCTTTATTATTCACTACTATCTTTACACTTTTTCTTTCCACAACGCTATTATTACTTTTCCTGATGAACCAGTGACTGTGACATGTAATGAGGCAACGCAACATGAGAATAGTGACTCAAAAGAAGAAGAGGAGATACCTGAGGAAATCGTAGGGAGGTTGAAAATTTTAAAAATAAGCCTAAGTCCAACCTGGACGAAATAGAAGTAGTAAATTTGGGAGACGCCGAGACCATCAAAGAGACCCGCATCAGCATTCATTTGTCACCAACAAAAAAGGAAGAGTACATTCGTTCCTAAAGGAATATGAGGACATCTTCTCATGGTCGTATGATGACATGACCGATTTGAGCACTTCCATAGTAGCTCACAAGTTGCCTACTAATCCCATGTGTCCGCCAGTCAAGCAGAAACTCAGGAAATTCAAACCAGACATGAGTCTGAAAATCAAGGAAGAAGTTACCAAGCAGATCAAAGCCAAGGTTCTCAGGGTGGTTGAATATCCTATTTGGTTAGCTAATATTGTGCCAGTTCCGAAGAAAGACGGGAAGGTCAGAGTATGTGTTGACTATCAGGATTTAAATAGAGCAAGTCCTAAGGACAACTTCCCACTGCCGAATATACATATCATGATCGATAACTGCGCCAAGCATGAGCTCCAATCCTTTGTAGATTGCTTCGCGGGTTATCACCAGATCTGGATGGATGAAGAAGACGTAGAGAAAACAGCTTTATTACACCATGTGGTGTATATTGTTACAAGATGATGCCATTCGGTTTGAAGAATGTTGGGGCCACTTACATGAGAGCCATGACAACCATCTTCCATGATATGATACACAAAGAAATAGAGGTGTATGTAGACGATGTCATTATCAAATCCAAGAGGTCCGCAAATCACATAGCGGACTTGAGAAAGTTCTTTGACAGGCTCAGGAGGTACAATTTGAAATTGAACCCCGCAAAGTGTGCATTCAGGGTTCCTGCAGGAAAGTTATTGGGATTCATTGTCAGTCGCCGAGGGATCGAACTGGATCCGATTAAGTCAAAGCTATTCAGGAGTTACCACCACCTAAGAGCAAAAAGGATGTGATGAGTTTCCTAGGATGTCTCAACTATATCAGTCGCTTCATAGCACAGTACATAGTCTTATATGAACCCATATTCAAGATGCTAAGAAAGGATGCTGAAACGAGTTGGACCGAGGGTTGCCAGAAAGCTTTTGACAAGATCAAGGAGTACCTGTCCACACCACCAGTTCTGGTCCCGCCAGAACTATGACAACCTTTGCTACTTTATCTATCTATATTGGATGGAGCCTTCAGATGTGTTTTGGGACAACATGACGAGACGAGAAGAAAGGAGCAGGCCATACACTACTTGAGTAAGAAGTTCACACCTTATGAAGCACGATATTCTCTGCTTGAACGCACTTGCTGTGCTTTGACCTGGACAGCCCAGAAATTGAGGCATTACTTTTGTGCCTACACTACATACCTCATATCCAGGATGGATCCTCTGAAGTATATATTCCAGAAGCCCATGCCCACCGGGAAGTTGGCTAAATGGCAGATACTACTGAGTGAGTTCGATAGCCTCTATGTAACTCAAAAGGCAGTCAAGGGACAAGCATTGGCAGATCACCTTGCTGAAAATCCGGTGGGAGGAGAATACAAAACCTTGAAAATGTATTTTCCTGATGAAGAAGTATCATTCGTAGGAGAAGACATTACTAAAGCATATGACGATAGGAGGATGTTCTTTGATGGAGCCGCAAATTACAAAGGAGTGGGCATTGGAGCAGTTTTGGTATCAGAAATGGGTCAGCATTATCCAGTATCTACTAAACTCAGATTTTCCTGCGCCAACAACATGGCAGAATATGACACCTGTTTCTGTGAATTTTACCCTATGATTGCTTGTTAAGGTTCCTAATTATGGTTATCCCTGCCTATTGTGTGATTTTACCCTATTTTGTTCGCCAATATTTTTTATTCTTCACTTCTCCTACCCGTATCATGCTTATTCTACTAATTCAGACTATGCTCTATATGAACCCCTAATTTATATATGATTTTTGTCCTACTCGGCCTCTTAGAGTTCTGGTTTTTGCATACTATGTGCTTGTCCTTATAAAGTTGTGCCAAATCAGTGTTATTTTCTACTTTTGAATCCTTGAGTCTTTGTGATTGATCTTTCACTGATTTCGCATGATATCTCTACTGATTTTTAACCTTGTAAAATATTTTCTAACCTTATTCTACGGTCAATTATGCTATTAATTGATTTTTTAAGTCTTTTCCTTGATTGAAATATGCTGAACCTAGCCTCTATTACATGTTGTGTACTTGTACTATACAGAAAATATTTCCTTATTTGTTATGCTCAGCCATATATGATTTCTTTCTTTATTTGCCACATGTTTATTACCTAGTCGACTCCTCAATTAAAGGGAGTACTTACCTTGATTTCGTGACTAATCAATTTTGAGTCCCTATAATTACTGATAAACTTTGATTTTTACCTTATTTACTACCTGCTTTCAAACTATATATACACACTCTCTTATTAGCACAAACACGAACACTTTGGTTCAAAAGCTCTCTCTCTCTCACACACACTTAAACTTTCTGCTCTCTCTTTTGTGCTACTTGCTACTATTCTGAGTTAGCCGGCTGCAAGCCAAGGCTAACTATTGTATTCTCCTGCTCCTTCACTTTTGTTTACTGTCTTCTCTACTGGTATGTTCTAGTTTCAATTCAAGCTCCCACAACAATATGGTTCTTTTATTGCTTCAATTCATCCTGCTTCTAGTTTGCTTTTATCTATGGTTTTGCTGTGAAACATACAGTTAATATGCTTACAAGATTAGCATATTATAAACTCCCCTTCCTTAGAATAAGTATAAACATGTTACCCCTCTATGTCTGATCAATTGTTTCTGAGCATGTCTGTACCAATTACCTTTGCCTGTTATGTGCTTACCATCATATGCTCCATATATCCCCAAATCCCTATCACCCCTTTATGTAAGTTTATTCTTTATGTCGGGTTTTGTGACTATGTATAGTTAGTTGTGTCGGAGCATGTCTGTACCAATTCCTAAGATCTTTACTTGGTATGTGTTGACAATCATGTGTTCTATGTACCCCAAATCCCTTGACCCAATGTTTGTGACTACTGAACTTGCTTTGGTTCTGTGACCCCTGGTTGTGTATGAACCTGTCTTAAGGGTGTTGTGTTTGGACTGTTGTTTTCAAACTATCTCTGTTGTTTTACCAAACTATTTCAAACAAACCTCCTTTTTATACTATTTTCCCACTAAAACCTTTCAAATTGTGTCAAGCACTTTCACTCTACTCCTAAGTCAATAGGTTATGCCCCCTCCAGTATGTGTACTACCTTGGGATCCTCTTGAGAACCCTCTGAACTCTGGCATACTGAGGCTGGCCCTTCCACACTGCACTTATTCAATTTTATTTACCAAGTCTAGGTGTAAGCATTGCCCGAGATCTTTGAGATCCTTAGGGAACTTTGATGCACCTAGACTATGACATTGTGTATGGAATTGAGGCATTTGAGGCTATTGGAGGCTTTGGAAACCTGGGCCTATCTGCAGGATCCCTATAGAGTAACTTCTTATTTTCTTATTTACTTATGTAATTCATTCATATGGTCTATAATAACTTGTAAACGAATATTGGGGTAATTAGTGAAAAAGGTGGTTAGCTACATGTTTATGGGGTAATACAGGTAAAAAACATGCCTATAGGACTTTTACATCTTGTCATGTTTGTTTCACCATGTTAGAAATCATGCCTATTGGTTCAAGTGATTCCATAATAGAAATCATGTTTATATGTCTTAAAATCAACTTCACAAGTAGATGCTATGCCTATAGGATATAATCCAAATCTGGCTTCTGTTATAACAAGTGTTTATGTGTGTTTTCATCATGCCTGCAAGTCTTTAAAATCAGTATTAAACAAGTAGATATCATGCCTATAAGGAACAACGGCAGAAATTCTGCCTATAGATCTAAACTAGTTTGGTTTTAAATAAATTAATCTGGTTAACGATTAACTCACTTCTAAACTGATTTAATTAAGTGGTTTGTATTTCCTTGAAATGAGTTCTTTAAAACTGCCTTAATCTATTATTAAATAGCATGCCTATAGGGATTAAAAGTTCGTTTCAAAACCTGCCTTGTTTCATTGTATAAAATGTAGTCATCAGTGTTCCGCATACAGGCAAGCCTATAGGGCGTTTTCAAAACTTGCGATTCTGAAACTGTATCTGTGACTTAATGTTGTTCTAACAAGCTTTAAAATTAGTAGGCCACTAATAGGGTCATTACCTCTGAGTTTATAAAATAAACTGCTTGGTTTCTGTATGTTCACTTAGACATCATGCCTTCGGATACTGTTTAAACAAAAGGCCCTTATTTGTGTTTGAGTCGTGCTGTTCATGTGCCTTGTTTGAGGAGGAAATTTTTAGCCTCTAATTTCTCCCTTTTGTTCTTATTTGCTAAGAGTCCTAATTGTTCTTGCTTGTCGCCTTAGTATTTTCACCTTTAAAACTTTAGGGATATGTCTAGAATCACCGATAGGTAGAGGTCCTAAATCCCTCCAGGACCATTAAAAAGGGACGGGTAACAACATGCAATAGAGATCGCTGACCAAACACTCGCTTTAAATGACCACTAAGGGGATGGGAAGGGTAGATATGGGATATGATGACTACGCGCTAATGTCACGTGTAGCCCCTCATCGAGGAGTGTTTACCGGATATTGTGTGGGTTGATCCTATAGGCTAACCAACCTAGGACTCCTCCTTTCCAAAATTCCTTTTTCTATTTAAAATTTTATTTTATACAACTTGATCAAAAAATCTTTATCTTATCCAACGTGGTTTACTTGCAACCTATTTGATTCAACTGTTTATTTGTAATGGACTAATTTGTGAATATAAGTTCGGTCGGTACCCACAGTTATGGACCAAGAGGGGTACCTAATACCTTCCCCTTGGGGTTATTTTGAGCCCTTACCCTAAATCTCTGGTAATGCAAACCAATCCAAGAGTTAATCACTCTAGGTGCCCTAAAGCATCGTAATCCGTTAGGTGGCGACTCTTCAAATACCCAATTCCTAAAAGGAAATGAGTTATCACAGCCCATGGAATGTCAAAACCCGGACCTCTCTCCGCGGAGGAAAAAAAAGGGGCGCGACACTGCTAATGACTCAACGAGCCGAACAACACCGACAGCATTGGCATCGGCGAAGAAACGCGGAGAATTTTCTGGGATTGATTTCAAGCGTTGACAGCATAAGATGTTCTTCTATTTGACTAGTCTAAGTCTCCAAAAGTTCATCAAGGAAGATGTTCCTGTGCTGTCCAATGAAACTCCAAAAACTGAACGTTTTCTCGTGCTTGAGGCGTGGAAGCATTTAGATTTTTTGTGCAAGAATTATATTCTAAGCGGGCTGGAGGATGCTTTCTATAACGTCTATAGTGGCGTGGAAACGTCAAAAGAACTATGGACTACGCTTGAAAAGAAATACAAAACTGAAGATGCCGGGTTGAAGAAGTTCGTTGCTGCAAAGTTTTTGGACTACAAAATGGTAGATAGCAAGTCTGTTATTACCCAAGTCCAGGAATTGCAAGTGATTATTCATGATCTCCTTGTTGAAGGTATAAATCAAATTAATACTGATGTTGAAAGTAGTAATCTTAGTATTTTTACTAACAGAAATTTCATTGAAGGTCTTGTCATCAATGAAGCATTCCAAGTTGCAGCAATTATTGAGAAGTTGCCTCCTTTGTGGAAGGACTTCAAAAACTACTTGAAACACAAACGCAAGGAGATGACCCTTGAAGATCTCATTGTTCGGTTAAGAATCGAAGAGGACAAAAAAGCTGCTAAAAAGAGAGGCCGTGGAAACTCAACAATAATGGGAGCAAATAATGTTGAAGAGAACAAAAAGAGGAAAAAGGCTTCTGGACCGAAATACAACCCAAGAAAGAAGCGGTTTAGTGGAAATTGCTACAACTATGGAAAAGCCGGACACAAATCTACGGAGTGTCATGCTCCGAAGAAAGACAAGAAGAAGGGTCAAGAAAACATGGTTGAAAAGTGATGATGTTGATGACTTGTGTGCCATGCTTTCCGAATGAAACTTGGTGGGTAATCCTAAAGAGTGGTGGATTGATTCTGGAGCCACTCGCCATGTTTGTGCGGTTAGAGAAGCTTTTTCTACTTATGCTCCTGTTGGACCTGATGAGATGCTTTCTATGTGAAATGCTGCAAAGGCCAAGATTGAAGGATGTGGGAAGATATTTCTCAAAATGACTTCCGGCAAAGTGGTGACTTTGAACAATGTCCTTCATGTTCCCGAGATTAGGAAGAATTTAGTCTCTGCTGGACTTCTTGTTAAGAATGGTTTTAAATGTGTTTTTGTTTCCAATAAGGTTGTAATAAGTAAGAACGAAATGTTTGTAGGAAAATGTTACCTCATTGAGGGCCTTTTCAAGCTGAATGTAATGGTTGTTGAAAATAATAATAAAATTTCAGCTTCGTCTTACTTACTTGAGTCAAATGAATTATGGCATATATGTTTGGGTCATGTTAATTTATAAAACCTTGCAGAAAATGATTAATTTGGAAGTATTGCCTAAATCTGAATGCGACAAATCAAAATGTCAAATATGTGTGGAATCTAAGTATGTTAAATATCCTTATAAGTCAGTTGAAAGGAATTCAGATCCTTTAGACTTAATTCACACAGATATTTGCAATATGAAGTCAATACCATCTCGTGGTGAAAAGAAGTATTTCATAACTTTTATTGATGATAGTACTCGATATTGCTATGTTTACTTACTTAATAGTAAAGATGAAGCAATAGACGCATTCAAGCAATACAAAAATGAAGTTGAAATGCAACTTAACAAGAAAATCAAAATGATAAGAAGTGATAGGGGTGGTGAATATGAATCTCCTTTTGAACAAATATGTTTAGAATAATGAATGCATTATTGATAAGTTCTGGTTTGCCACAACTTGTGGGGGGAAGCCATTCTTACGGCTAGCCGAATACTAAATCGAGTACCCCATAGCAAAATACAATCCATTCCATATGAAAAATGGAAAGGAAGGAAGAGCAACTTGAATTATTTTAAAGTGTGGAGGCGTTTGGCAAAAGTGCCAGTTCCTAAACCCAAAAGGGTAAAAATAGGACCGAAAACCATTGATTGTGTTTTCATAGGATATGCGACTAATAGTAAAGCATATCGGTTTCTGGTTCATAAATCAGAAAATCCCGACATTCATAATAATACGGTTATAGAATTAGATAATGTTGAGTTCGTTGAAAATATATATCCGTATAAAAAGGAATGTGAGTCGATTGGTGAAGGATCTAAATGACCTCGAGAAGAAACAAAAGAAAGTACACTTAATCAGGAGGATCCAAGACGTAGTAAACGTCAAAGAACGTCTACTTTATTTGGACCAGATTTTGTGACTTTCCTATTGGAAAATGAGCCGCAAACATTTAAAGAAGCTATGTCTTCTTCGGAATCATTGTTTTGGAAAGAGGCAGTCAATAGTGAAATAGAATCCATACTGAACAACCATACATGGGAATTGGTTGATCTTCCTCCTGGAAATAAGCCGTTGGGTTCTAAATGGATCTTTAAGAGGAAAATGAAAGATGATAGCACTATTGACAAATTTATGGCAAGACTTGTGGTTAAAGGGTATAAACAACGAGAAGGTCTTGACTATTTCGATACATACTCTCCAGTTACAAGAATTACGTCCATACGAACGTTAATAGCATTATCTGCAGTTTATGGTCTTGAAATTCATCAAATGGATGTTAAGACAACCTTCTTAAATGGAGAGTTGGAGGAAGAAATTTACATGGAACAACTTGAAGGGTTTGTGGTTCCAGGTAAAGAAAAGAAGGTATGTAGACTTGTTAAGTCCCTTTACGGACTAAAACAAGCACCCAAATAATGGCATGCAAAATTTAACCGAACAATGTTGTCAAATGATTTTAAAATAAATGAATGTGATAAATGTGTGTACATTAAAAATGTTCCAAATCATATAGTCATTGTTTGCTTATATGTGGATGATATGCTGATAATGAGTAATGACATTGCCAACATAAATGCGACTAAGCGCACGCTAACTGGCAAGTTTGATATGAAAGACTTGGGAGTTGCTGATTTAATTTTGGGAATTAAGATCCATAAGACTTCTCAAGGTCTGGCATTGTCACAATCTCATTATATTAAGACAATACTTGAAAAATTCAAGCACTTGGGCTTTAAAGTTGTAAAGACTCCAATTGACGTGAATCTTGCATTAGCAAAGAACAAAGGCCAAATCATATCACAATTGGATTATGCTCGTATGTTGGGTTGCTTAATGTACATCATGAATTGTACACGACCAGATATAGCTTGTGCTATAAGTAAATTGAGTCGATATACGAGCAATCCAGGTCAATCTCATTGGATGGCCATAAAACGAGTTTTGGGGTATTTAGTACATACCCAGGACTTTCCTTTGCACTACAGTAAATATCCTACAGTCATAAAGGGATACTGTGATGCAAATTGGATCACCGGATCAACTGATTCAAAGTCCACAAGTGGATATGTATTCACTATTGGTGGAGGAGCAGTATCTTGGAAGTCGTCTAAACAAACTTGTATTGCCCGTTATACAATGAAGGCTGAATTCATAGCCTTAGATAAAGCCGCTAAAGAAGCTGAATGGCTCCAGAATTTCTTGGAAGATATTCCATTTTGGCCCAAACCGTTGGCACCAATATGCATACATTGCGATAGTCAAACGGCAATTGGAAGGGCTGAGAGCGTTATGTATAACGATAAATCTCGTCATATACGATGAAGACATAAAACCGTTAGGCAATTACTCTCTAGAGGAATTATGATGATTTATTATGTAAAGTCAAGTGAAAATGTGTCGGATCCACTTACAAAAGGCCTAACTAGAGAGGTAGTTGAGAAATCATCAAGGGGAATGGGACTATGGCCGAGAATAAGTCATAGTGGTGGTAACTTTACCTAGAAGACTGGAGATCCCAAGATCTAGGTTCAAGGAGATCAAACAAAGTCATTAATGACGGTTCAACATTGTCAACTAAAATTTTGGTCCATTCTCGTGATGAGACAATGTTCTGTACCAAGGATAAAGCATTTAGGCTTTTTAATGATTTCTAAATTTGATACGGGGTATATAAAATAGTGTATCTACACGTTTAGGAATCACCTATGTAAGTGTGAAGTGTTAGCCGCTTCAAGGAGAATCTTGCAAGGGCAGTTCTCTATGCACTTATGAAACCAGGCGGTGTTCATGGCTGAAACGAACACAACAATGAGAACCAAAGACGGTTAACGGTTGGTTATGTGACTTGTGGTTGTCTAGGTATACACCAAAGTTCGACGGTTCAAAGATATCAAATCTACCGATTGATCGAGTATATCTAACATAAGTTCACTACGGAAAGTTCAAAGGGAAACCTACTTATCCAGATGCAATTAGTCTTTGCTTGCGAATCACACAGTTTTTCATGCATGTTTCCGTGATATAGCCATTCCCCATTCATGTTGTCGCGCCCCCTTTTTCTATAGCAAAATCGGGTTTATGACATTTGGAGGGATAACTCATTCCTTTTGGGAATTGGGTTTGTGTTTGAAGAGTCGCCACCTAATGATTAAGGTGCATTAGGACACAAAAATAGTTTGATTTTGAATAACCAAAGATTAGGGTAAGGGCTTGAAATTATTCTAAGGGGAAGGTGTTAGACACCCCTCAGAATCCACTAGTGTGGTTCCCGGCCAGATAGTTATTGTGAATTTGGGGAGCAATTAACATGTAGACAAATAGGGCTCAAATAAGAGGGGGTTTCATATAATGGTTTGCAAATAAACAAAGTTTGGAAGAGCAAAGATAGTTGATTTTTTTTAAAAGAAGGAGTTGGAATGATAAAAGAAATAAAGAAATAAGGGAAAGGGGTCCTAGGTTTATTAACAATATGGATCACCCCACACAATGTCCGGTAATCACTCCTCAATGTGGGGCTACACATGACATTATCGCGTGGTCATCATATCCATATCTACCCTTCCCACCCCGTTAAGGTATTTAAAGCGCAGATTGGTCTTGTTTACTTATTGCATACTATTACTCGTCCCGATCCTATCAGTCCTGGAGGCATTTAAGACTACTAATCCTAAAAGGGAGGGATATTAGGCTTATTTGTATTTTCAAAGGAAAAAACTCTAAGACGACATACAAAACACGTATTGCAAATTGGGGAAAGCATATAACAAGCAGAGGCTCAGATATACCTCCTTAAACAAAGAAGCACGTAATTAGCATGACTTACACATACTGTTTAGGTCTGATTTAAAAGGTATTAAAGACGAGTGAGAGGAAATTGTTGAGACAGTTTCAGCTTATCACATAACTCAGATAAGAAGTCCGAATCAGACTTGCCTGATGGTTGTAATTATTAACAGAAACAGATTCAATTTATATTTATTACCCTAGGGCTTGCCTAAATGTTGGACAAGGATCCTATAAGCATGGTATCTACTGGATTCAGAAAGCAATGAAACAGTAAGGTTCGAAATGAACTGTTTGAATGCATACTCATTAAACTTGCTAAGTGAGGGACTCAGATTATTGAAAGAGAGAGGCAGAATTATACGAATTAATTATAAGTTCTGCAAACGATAGTAGCCATTACTACTGGTTTTATATCTAACACTGAGTGAAGCGAATCAGATTTTTTATTAGAAACTCCTATAGGCATGCTTTCTAGACAATACTCTCGGAAGCTCTCCGAGGACTTCTTTTTTAGATTTGACAATGAATTCCTGTCAGGGGTGTAGACATGTGATTTTTGACCCTCCCCAAGATTTTTCATATTTTAGCGCGTAAATATTTAATTTAGGCATAATATAAATATTTTAAGTAATTTTGACTCTTTTACTCTATTTTATTACAAGAAAACAAAAAAATACAAAATAGGTTCATTAATGTTTTGTAGTTATTTTTAATCTAAAAAATATACAAAAATAGTATCGTATTTTTGTTTTTAATATGATATTTGAAAATACCAAAAATAGATTTGTTTTAATGATTAATTTTATTTTAATAATTATTTGAATAGTAGGACTAATTAATAATTGAGATCATATTTTTAGTCTTGTTCGCGGGGAAAGGATAAAAGTTGGGCTCGGGCAACCCATCTTTAGGCCTAATTTTGGACCTAGCCCACAATTGTCAAGACCATAATTCCTAGGCCCATACCCCTTAACCTAAAAACCCTACCAAAAAAAAAACTTAAACTATATAAATAATAATAACGAAACAGGCGGATAAGAAGAAGAAGGAAAAAGCAACAAAGCTGCGCATGAAGAAGAACCAAAGCAGCTGAAAAGTTGTGCAGCAAAACGAACCCACCCCCCTGCCCATCATCTTTTCCGAACGACCCAGCTCTCAAAATCAACACCAGAGAATGATACAAGCACCCTCCCCGCATCTTCTTCTTCATCGAACGACCCCCCCACGTAGCTTTCATCATCTTCTTAGCTGGAACGATAGAAGAAAACCCTAGGAGCCTGAAGAAGGAGCAGCGATGCCACCCAGCTTCGCCGGAAGTCCGGCGACCTCACTCACCTCACCCCTCTCATTCTGTTACTGCCTCATCGGCAAATGACAACACAAACCAACAACCAAACAATTTAAACCAGCTGCAGTTCGTTGGAAACCAGAGGCACGACGTCACCGGCAACCACCATTGAAGCCGGCGAACACACGCACACACACGGTCACGCACATGAACGGAGTGAGGGAGCGAGCGTAAGGCAACTAAAGTTTCAGAGTCATTTGTGAGTTCAAGTCGTGTAAAAAATTGCCGCATTCCGTTCGTACGTTGAGGTGAGGCGGGTTCAGGTCCGGTGAGGTCGTAAATCTGTCGAGGTTAATGTTCTTAGCTCCGGTGCCGGTTCTGTTTACTTTTGGTCAGTTTTCCTTGCCTCCTATTATCCTGTTCACAAGTATTATTCATGAGTTTAATACATCGTTTGATCAATTTTCTTGTTTGGAATAGTTAGTTTATTTGCTTCAATTTAATGATGATCTTGAACTTCCATAGATGTGTTTTGAGCTTCTGTCATTTTCTGCTCTGGATGGCATCCCTTGGTGTGATATTTTCATTCTATAATTGACGCTGCTGCTTGAATAAGTTTATCAGGGAACTTTGTGGATAGTGGTCTGCTACTAGGATATGTTTCGTTTCTTTGTAGAAAGCACTTTGTTGATTGTCAAGTGTTTCATATTTTCGTTTCTTATGGGAAATTTATAATCCCAAAGATCTATATGAGATGATTAACACATCAATGCATAAGGTTAATTTGCCGCAAAAATGAAAAGTTTCTGATAATGTGTTTATGTTAATGTTATGTGTTTATGGAAAAATTAGTGCGCACTATTTATGTGTTGTATAGTTTTGTAAAATGAAAAGTTCACCGTGTGGATTAATTCGAAGTTGAGTCATTTGGGTTATTGGACATAAAACTGAAATTAGTGTTTTTTGCTTTTAAGGATATTTGTTTGGTTTTGATTGTATACGAGCTAAGGGTCGGTTTGGTTTGCTAAATTCTAGTAGAATGTTAATAAGTCGTTAGGTTCTCTTTGGGTGAATATGACCGTGTTTGCTGGAAATTCATGGAAGTTGACGGTCACATTTTTCTCTCACGCACTATATTTATGATCTATGGCCCTCGCATTAATATTAACTTAGTATAAAATAACCTTAAACACTCGTAGTTTGCTTTAGGCTTAACTTAGACTACTATTGTGACTGTGTATACGTCCGCATAACATAGTTGCGAATTTAATTCTAAAAGTAACTCGAGGTATGTCTTCGCGCAACTTCGGCCAAATCCTCCTAATAATTAACAAAGCGTCATTAATCGTGGACACGTTCGCATGACATGATTTTTGACGCGCCAAAGGAAAAGAGTATACGTACGCGTAACTCAATTCTTTAATTACGAATGATCAAGTGATTTAAAAAAGGTAAAGGATAAATGCACATAGGTTCTAAAATCAATAATTAAACAATTTTAATAAGCCAAGTATGATCAAAGCGACCGTGCTAGAACCACAGAACTCGGGAGTGCCTAATACCTTCTCCCGGGTTAACAGAATTCCTTACCTAAATTTCTGTGTTCGCAGACTGTAGTACAGAGTCAATCTTCTCCTCAACTCGGGATTTAAACCGGTGACTTGGAACACCATAAATTATCCCAAGTGGCGACTCTGAATCTTTAAATAAAATAATCCTGTTTCGATTGTCCTTTAATTGGAAAAACTCTCTTGTATTTATACCCTTCCAGGGGTGTAGGTAAAAAGGAGGTGTGACAGCTCTGGCGACTCTACTGGGGATCGAACCCAGAATCTCTGGTTCAGGGTTCAAGAATTCGAGCTTGTTTCATGATTTTTACTTGGCTTTATTTATTGTTCATAATACTGTATTCTGTGAACTTTTATGTTAATTGTTATCTGTTTACCGCTTTAATATTATTTGGATTGTATATAACTATCTTCTTATGTCACCCCCTCTGAGTCTTCTGAAAATGATGCACACGTTCGCGTGACCCACTTTTTCTGTAGAAATTACACCAAATAGAACGAGGTTGGGCAAGCGACAAGGCTGGGTAGACTTCAGTGCTCCCGGTACATCGCCCCCTCCTCGGCCCCAGTTGTCCGCTCGGGTACCCCAAGTCTAGACCAGAACCGCAGGATTTAAACCTAGAAAAACACAGCCTCATACCGGATCCCTAGTAGGAACGTTTGTTTGCATCATGTGCATTTTGACTTTGGAGACTCAACACAGGGGTTGGGTCTGTCTAGGACAGGTACAGCTAAAATGAAAAGACCATCTTGATGCATCCTATGTGCTACATGTTGCATTTATTCAAGTGTAAAAAGGTCATTTGGCGGACCAATGATAGTTGAGTGCAAGTGAAAAAATAAAAAAAAATAAAAAAGGGAAAAAGAGAGGGTGAAGTGTGAGGATAAAACGAGCGGGGCCTAATTATGTTTTCTGTTACATTTTTGTTTTAAAAAAAAAGGAAAGAGCTTGAAAATTGAAAAGATTTTGCACTTTTTATCATTTTTCAAAAAAAAAAAATCGAAAAAAAGAGAAAAGAAAATCCAAAAATATTTTATATGTTTCATCATTGTTAAAAAAAGGGAAAAAATGTGTTTTCTTTATGTCAGTTGTTTTTATTATTCTCGTCCGTATCCAATCTGCCCGAACTACGCATACCTGATTCTCGTCTTTCGGGGCGTGATACGTAAGCAACCCACATAGGGTCCGGTCTTCTTAGTAAATCTTAGGTTCTTGGCTTTGCGGGGTCTTAGCCAAATTTTGCACTTCTAGCCACCTTTTAGCCAAATAAGCCATTTTGCAAAAATAGCCTCAATCATGTCTTGCATGTGTCTTAGGGAATGTTATTGTCTCACATAGTGTTGGTTTAGGTTTTTTATACAGGTGTGAATTTATTTACCGAAGTTTGAGCATGACAGACACCCCGTGACCATCCGGTCAGGATTGCATTCAGGAGTTGCTTAAGGAGATTTTTATATTTGTTATTTTTATTTTTTTTATGTTTTTTTATGTCGTCTTTTACTTTCTAATTTTGTACAGTAATGTCAAGTATTTTGTTATTGTATTTTTTGCTTTATATGTGAAAATGTGCTGTAACCCAAAAATCTAAAAAAGAGATGTTGCATTTTTATTTCCATTATAAATTTTCTTTAGAATGCTAATTCTAGAAATGAAAAAAAAAAAAGAAATTTTTGAGGTTGTTTTTCCTTTAGGCAATTAATATCTAGGAGTTAAAATGAATTATTTTTATGTTCTCTTTAGTATATTGGGACCAAAATTCAAAAAATAAAAAGGAGAATTTAATTTTAGTACTTCTTTAAAATCTTTCTTTAAGGTGTTAATTCCAAAATCCAAAAAGATTTTTCTTTTGAGGTGTCTCTTTGGGAAATTAGTGGAAAATGAAAAATAAATCTTATATTTTCATTAGAACTTTGGGATATTGTACATAGAAAAATACTTTATCTTTTGTTTATCATTAGAATTTGTTTTAGGTAATCAAAATTGAAATCCAAAAGCATTTGGTTTTATCTTTTTCATTGCTCGTTTCGGAATATCGCGTCAGGATATCAAATGAAAAATTCAAAATATGTTTCTGTGGTTTAGTGTTTAGATTTCCTCCTTAAAAAAATGAATCAAAAAATATTTGTTTTCTCTTCTAAGGGTTTTCCTTAATAATTTCCCATGGAGTGTTTGTTTCAAGAAAAAAGGCAAAAAAAAAAAAGCAAAATATATGCTCGTTAGGCTTGAGTTTAGAATAGGTTATAGAACATTAAGTCTATAATTTTTAAAAACAAAAAAAAAAGATTTGTTTCTTTTATTTCCCTTTTCTCGTCAGAGTCATTAAGGTAGAAATAGAGAACGTCAGTTTATTTCCTTTATTTTCGATCTTCTTGAACTACGCAAAGATCTGATTCATGCGACATCATGATACGTAGGCAACCTACATAGGGTTCGATCGAATCATTTTTTTTAAAACTGTTAAAGGAAAAGGAAAAAAAAGAGAGGTGAAATCGTGAGATGTGAGATATAAGAGAAAGAAAGGGAGATGATGAAAAGAAAAAGAGAAATGAAGAAAAATGGGCAAGCCAACAAATCCTAGAAAAGCAAAGAAAAGAGAGGTTGAAATGAACAAATTGGGATGATGTCAGCTGATCTTTGTACCCTAGAAGTCATTTTAGAACCGATAACTGTGGCTAGCTGCATTGCACATAAAGTGAGATTATCTTATGTTAAATGCCCTAACGCTAACGTGATGGCTTCATTTTGTTATATTCATAGCAGAAGGGTGGTTGGTTTGTGGTTTTTAAAGTGGTAACTCTTCTCTACAACACAAAGTCAAAAGGCAATGGCAGACAACAACAGAACTGAGTTGGTTGATACCGGGGCCCGAAAGCAGTTGGTTGAACAGGACAATGGGTTGGTTGAAGAGGTAAAGATGTTAAAACAACACATGGCTGACATGTATCAGGCTTGGATGATTGGGAAAGTACCACCCCCGCCACCACCTAACTTCCTAAATGCTACCCTTACCCAAACACCGATCGCAGTGCCTGATGATCCTCCATACTCTCTAGATCTACCCGCTTATCACAGCTTTCCCAACCGTCTTAGTAGCTCCATCACTCATCTTCCAATTACCTTTCCCAAAAATTGCCCTCAGGTCTTATCCACCATCCTCAACAATGAACACCCACTCAAAGCTCATGATGCCCAATATTACCCCTTACAGGTTGCCCACAAGGTTCCCAACTTATACAAGTAGGGTCCGCGGGATGGGCCTCACGTTGTAAATGAAGAGTTCACAGGAAGAAAAGGGCGAGATGGGATACCCAGGAGGCTGAAAGGCATAGAACAATCCTTAAAGAACAAACAAGGAAGGGGGGGGACCAAGGTAGTATGGCTTACAAAGAACTGTCTGTGTCCCTTGACGTTCGCCTGCCCGCGGGGTTTAAAGTGCCAAAGTTTAACTTGTATGATAGGTATGGAGATCTGGTAGCCCATTTGAGGGATTATTGCAGTGAAATGAGAAGTGTTGGCGAGAAAGATGATTTGTTGATGGCGTACTTCAGTGAGAGCCTGACTAGGGCAGCTTTGGAATGGAATAATCGTCAAGATGTTGGTAATTGGCCTACATTGGGTGACATGACTCAAGATTTTGTCCGATACTTTCAATACAGATCGGGTGTTACCCCAGACCGCTCCTCCCTATCTAAAATGGAAAAGAAGTCGGAGGAAAGCTTTAGGGAGTTTGGGCTCAGGTGGAGGGAGCAAGCTGCTCGAGCTAATACCCCGATTGGTGAAGAAGAAATGGTTGAGCTTTTCCTACAAGCCTAGGGGCCCACCTACTTCAGTCATTTGATCCCGACCTTGGGAAGGCCTTTCAAAGATGTTTTAAAAATGGGGGAGCTAGTAGAAGAGGGAATCAAATCGGGCAAAATCATGAGTTGTTCGAAAGACATTCAAAACATCCCAGTAAGCTTGGGTGGAAGAAAGAGAAACAGAAAAGATGATCCGATGGGCTTTCCTGATCAACACTTCCAGCCTCGACATCGTCCCCATGGATATCCTGATGCACCAGGTGATCCTCCCCAATGCCACTTATCTCCATGGAACTTCCAAAATTGTACATCACTCTCTCATTACCAAGCTCCACAAATGCCTATCCACCCCCACAAGCCTATCGAAAACCCCCTGGATCAGGTTTCCTGCCCAATCAAACATTTAAGAATGAGAGGTTGCTGAAAAAAGAGAAGGTTTTCACCCCATTGGAAGTGTCATACACCAGTTTTTTCCAAAAGTTGAAGCAATTGGACATGTTGAAGCCGATCCAGATAAAAATGCCAAACCCTCTTCCAAAGAAGTTTGATTTTTCTCAAAGGTGCGCATATTGCTCAAATGCCCCGGGGCATGACATAGAGAAGCGTTGGAATCTGAAGAAAGCAATTCAGAAGCTTATTGATGCAGGTGACATTGTCGTGCAAAATCCAGATGCAGCAGACACTAGCCAAAGTCCATCGCCTGAGACGCATATGGTGAGTATGATTTGTTTTGAAAAGGGATATGAAAATTCTTCTAAGATCCTCGAAGGCCCACGCGCTGCAAAGTTTTCAGTTCTATCAGAGGTTGATCTTAAGAACGAGCCAGCAAAGGGAACCCAAAAGCAATTTGTTAAGAACAATGTGATGGAAGTTTGTGAAGGTCCTAGTAATGTTGATGCAGAATTCAGTGGCTAAGATGCCGGGCTTGGCAATTGGAAAGACGCTCCTGGTTTGGTTAGCCAGGGAGGAGTTTTGGTGGTTTATTTTGTTGTCATTTCTGTTGTCCGAGTTATTTTAGGTTGTAATCCAGATATTGTCTTGTGACTCAAACCCTTTTATCCTCTTATTTTGCCTAGTTTGTTAGTCTAGTAGCCTGTTTAGTGTTGTCTAGGTTTGTAACCCCAGTTTAGTTTATTTGTTTTGTTGTCCAAACCCGGTCACCATCTGTCTAATGCTATTTTCTATTTTTTGTGATTTCTAGTCATTTTCGTTTAGTTCTCTTTTCTTTTATAGTTCTTTTCCTGGTTGACTCTAGTGACGTGACATGCACGCATAATTCTCAGCCTGGTTTTAAAAGTCAGTTTAATCATGAAGCAATGAAACAATGTTGAAGATGTAGGGACATTTGAGGGAAATAAGTAAAGCCTTTTGAGATCACTTCGAGCCCGAATTGTGTGAAATTGGGGCAGATAAAACATAAAGAACCCCTATTGAAATGCATCCCGCCGCATCAATTTGAATATAAAAGCAAGTTTGCCCCAAATTTGTAGGGGGTCGTTCGTGGTAATGAGAGTGAGAGTGTTGTCCAATGGTGCTTGGTATATAACAAATGTAGAAGGCGAATGTGTGGGTACGGTCATCAAGTCTGGCGCAATCAAAAGATGTTATGAATGTTTTCCTTGGTTTGTATAATTGGGTTGTTTGTACTTGGCATGTTTCGAAGATTGGAATGACGAAGACATTTTGTTCTGCTATCTAAACACTTTATCCTTCGTTACCCCTTTGAGCCTTATTTATTTTTCTTCCATACCCCTCTTTCGGAATTAGTAGCAAATATCAGAAACGCAAGCGTGAAAGATGAGTAAAGGAAAAAGAGAAAAGAAAAAGAATGAAAAGAGAGAGATGGAAAAGAAGAAAAAAGAGAAAAGAAAAAGAAAAAAAAGAGAAAGAAAAGAATGAAAAGAAAAAAAAGAGAGAAGAAAAACAACAAAAAAGGAAAAAGAAAAAAAAAGAAAGAGAAAAAAGAAAATCACA
The DNA here is from genome assembly GCF_000715075.1 of Nicotiana tabacum. Lineage (NCBI taxonomy): Eukaryota > Viridiplantae > Streptophyta > Magnoliopsida > Solanales > Solanaceae > Nicotiana > Nicotiana tabacum. The sequence continues at coordinate 142,194,857 of NC_134082.1, forward strand.
ACAACAAAGTAATTTCTATGACATGAATTGCGTTCGACCTGATTCCTTTTAAGGATACGTAGGCAGCCTCACGGTTTGGTCTCATCAAACTAAAAATCCAAAAGTCCCCAAGCAAGAAACTGGGGCAGAAGTTGTGGTTGTTGTAAGAAATATGATTCCGAAAGTTGTAATGTTGAAGCCATGTGAATTGTTTTGAGCCTTTGATATCCTTTCTTTTTTTAACCCTATCCAAAAGCTCACGTTACGGTCCAAAGAAAGACCTTCCGATCAGTCTTCGAGGAATGCCAAGTCAAGCAAGGAGAGGTAATTCATATCAGGGGCAACACTCTGGTCCAAGCAGAAAATAATGAAAATGAGAGAGTCTTATGGATGAAAACCCTCATGGGCACCGTAGGGCGACGAGAGCTGAGAGAAATCCAAAAATGAGAGAGTCTTATTGGTGAAAACCCTCGCGGGCACTGTAAGGCGACGGTAAGTTGAGAGAAAGAACAAAATGAGAGAGGCTTGATGGTGAAAACCCTTCGGGCACTACACGTCGAAAAGGATTGTGAATCAGATTGGATGATCGGAGCATTGAAGCCCAGTTTCACGGTTCAGAGGTATAACAGGGGTTGAACATCAGACTTGCTCAACAGAATAGGCTGCAGGTGCATATCATGGTCATTAGAGTTGGTATCCACATTTGATAGGTTTCTACTTTGTAGTTTTCTTGTTAGGAATCATCTCTTTCCTTTGTCCTTTACTATGTTCCTTTTGTCTTGTTTACTTCCTCTTCCTGAGTCTGTTTGGTCAAAATAAGTGAGAAATGACTTCAAAATTTACCACCAGTTTTTCAATTGCACAAAACGAGATCTGGTCAATACATCAAAGTGTCATAAGTCAGGAAAGAACAACAAGCGCATTGAGCTGGTAATAATCAACATGCTTTGGGATCCTTATGAAATACAAAGGTTTGGTACACATCAATTCAGGAACAATGCAACAGATGGAGGGTGTTAGATGAACAGATCAAAGGTATTTTCGGTGAAACACGACGGTTTGGTACATATCAATTCATAAACAATGCAACAAGATGGAGGGGTTTGGTGAACGGATCAAAGGTATTTCTGTGGTAAGATCGACAAAAGGTGTTTAATCAGTGACAAGAGAGGTCCTCCGAGCAGAAATCAAAGTTATCGTGGCAAGTGAAGGAGCAACAGACCTCAAGGCCAGGGCTAGTGGTTTAAGTGAAGAAAATACAACATGCGCGATGAGTGGGGGCAATTGTCGTGCTTTGAGATTCATGAGAAACACAAAGGTTTAGTACATATTAATGCAAGAGCATAATGCAATAGATGAAGGGTATTGTGTTGGAACGGATCAGGGGTATTTTTGTGATAAGGACGATAGAGAAAGTGGTTAGTCCATAAACAAGCAAGGTCCTCGAGTGGAAATCAGTTATCATGAGAAGTAAAGGAGCAATCGCCCTCAAAGTCAAGGCCACAAAACAACCACCACATCTTAAACTAACAAGATTTTTCTTTGATTGAAACAGGGGCAGAAATCTCATTTGTTTCGAAGAAACCCTCCGTGGAGAAAGGCAGTCACCGAACAGGTTTGATTTTTGATTTTCAGGACCCTCCTGAAAAATGGGACCTAGTTTAAAGTTCAGAAAATAGCATAATATAGCATAAATGTATCCCAAAAGAATATAAGTTGGTTTAAAAGTTTGCATGTTCGAGATAGGATTCAATTAGGAGTTTCCAGGACCCCCTGCATAATGGGACCTAGCTTTCAAATTCTTAGTACTATTTGGTAATATGATTTAGTTTAACACTCACATATGTGCCCAGTTACCAAACTGGGGCAGAAAAATTTCTTTGTTTTGTCTATGTTGAAGTCAGGAGCCCGCCTGGAGAGCAGGGAATACATTTCAAGTTGAAGTCAGGAGCCCGCCTGGAGAGCAGGGAGTACTTTCAAGCGTAGCAGTCAGGAGCCCGCCTGGAGAACAAGGGAGTACAATTTAAATTTTAGCTTTCAAATTCTTTGTTTTGTCTATGTTGAAGTTAGGAGCCCGCCTGGAGAGCAGGGAATACATTTCAAGTCAGCAGTCAGGAGCCCGCCTGGAGAGCAGGGAATACTTTCAAATGCAGCAGTCAGGAGCCCTCCTGGAGAACAAGGGAGTACAATTTAAATTTTGGCTTTCAAATTCTTTGTTTTGTCTATTTTGAAGCCAGGAGCCCGCCTAGAGAGCAGGGAATACATTCAAGTTTAGCAGTCAGGAGCCCGCCTGAAGAGCAGGGAATACATTTCAAGTTCAGCAGTCAGGAGCCCACCTGGAGAGCAAGGAATACATTTCAAGTTAGCAGTCAGGGAGCCCCGCCTGGAGAATAGGGTCAGTTTTTACTTTAGTCAAGCTTAGTTTATAGTTTTCCTAGTCTATTCTTTAGTTTAATTTCATCATTGCATCAATAGTACAAGTGGTTTACAATTTTGCTAACAACTCACAAATCTTCCTAGTGCAAACTAGGGCAGAAAAATTTCTTTGTTTTGTCCGTTTTATTGTAATCAGGCGCCCACCTGGAGAACAAGGGGAGCCAACTCAAGTTTCTAGGGAAAGCAGTGTCGAAGGAAGACAGCTCGAGTTTTAAGGGAAAGCAGTTTCGAAGGAAGACAGTTCAATTTTCAGGGGAAAATGGTTCAAGGTGCAAGGAAAAACAGTGTCAAGTAATAAGAGAAGACGGTTCGAGTTCAACAGTCAGGCGTCCACCTGAAGAAAAGGAAAAGCATCTCAGATTGCCATTCAAGTCAGCAACCAAAGAATCTCGCGGCAAGAATGCGAGTCAACAGTCTGAGATGATCAACAGAAGTTAGTCACAATAAAGAAAAGAGAGAAAGGCAAGAAGTGAATCCAAATACAGAAGTTGATGAAAGATGTGAACTGCTTAAGACGTGGTGGAAGTCACAAGCACTACGTCCGGTCTTGGTCCGAAAATCTGAAGAAGAACGAGCTAGCACCTGGAACTGGCAAGCGTTAAGGTTCAAATCTAAAGTCTGCATGAAGAACCACTCAAGACTCAAGATCAAGCTTCAGAAGACTTATAGATAGGAATCTTGTAACTCGTAATTGATAGGCTTAGCTAGTCTTTTTCATGTTTTGATTTTTATGTAATAGCAGGACTGCGGACCGGAACCTTAGCGGAACGACACCTCGACCGGATCTCCACCTCGGCATACTCCGTCATCTCACTCATTTCTGAACTACACGTGACCTGATTCCTTTATAGCCAAGGATATGTAGGCAGTCCAGATACCAGGGCTCGGTCACATTCCCCTTTTCTCTTAGTTTTAGTCTCTCCAAATAAGGGTCGGGTCAAAAACTTGTCTAGTCAGTCTTTGTCTGAAAACTCTGTACGTTTCCAGTCAAAGAGGGGCAGCTGTAGACATGTGATTTTTGACCCTCCCCAAGATTTTTCATATTTAGCGCGTAAATATTTAATTTAGGCATAATAAAAATATTTTAAGTAATTTTGACTCTTTTACTCTATTTTATTACAAGAAAACAAAAAATTACAAAAATAGGTTCATTAATGTTTTGTAGTCATTTTTAATCTAAAAAATATACAAAAATAGTATCGAATTTTTATTTTTAATATGATATTTGAAAATACCAAAAATAGATTTGTTTTAATGATTAGATTTATTTTAATAATTATTTGAATAGTAGGACTAATTAATAATTGAGATCGTATTTTTAGTCTTGTTCACGGGGAAAGGATAAAACTTGAGCTCGGGCAACCCATCTTTAGGACTAATTTTGGACCTAGCCCACAATTGCCAAGCCCATAATTTCTAGGCCCATACCCTTTAACCTAAAAACCCTACCAAAAAAAACTTAAACTATATAAATAATAAGAACGAAACAGGCGGATAAGAAGAAGAAGGAAAAAGCAGCAAAGTTGCGCATGAAGAAGAACCAAAGCAACTGAAAAGCTGCGTAGCAAAATGAACCCACCCCCCTGCCCATCATCTTTTCCGAACGATCCAGCTCTCAAAATCAACAGCAGAGAACGATACAAGCACCCTCCCTGCATCTTCTTCTTCATCGAACGACCCCTCCAAGTAGCTTTCATCATCTTCTTCGCTGGAATGATAGAAGAAAACCCTAGGAGCCTGAAGAAGGAGCATCAACGCCACCCAGCTTCGCCAGAAGTCTGGCGACCTCACTCACCTCACCCCTCTCGTTTTGTTACTGCCTCATCGGCAAATTACAATACAAACCAACAACCAAACAACTTAAACCAGCTGCAGTTCGTTGGAAACCAGAGGCACGACGTCACCGGCGACCACCATTGAAGCTGGCGAACACACGCACACACACGGTCATGCACATGCACGGAGTGAGGGAGCGAGTGTAAGGCAGCTGAAGTTTCGAAGTCGTTTGTCAGTTCGAGTCGTGTAGAAAGTTGCCGCGTTCCATTCGTACGTCGAGGTGAGGCGGGTTCGGGTCCGGCGAGGTCGTAAATCTGTCGAGGTTAATGTTCTTAGCTCCGGTGCCGGTTCTATTTACTTTTGGTCAGTTTTCCTTGCCTCCGATTATCCTGTTCACAAGTATTATTCATGAGTTTAATGCATCGTTTGATCAATTTTCTTGTTTGGAATAGTTAGTTTATTTTCTTCAATTTAATGATGATCTTGAACTTCCATAGATGTGTTTTGAGATTCTGTCATTTTCTGCTCTGGATGGCATCCCTTGGTGTGATATTTTCATTGTATAATTGACGCTGCTGCTTGAATAAGTTTATTAGGGAACTTTGTAGATAGTGGTCTGCTACTAGGATATGTTCCGTTTCTTTGTAGAAAGCACTTTGTTGATTGTCGAGTGTTTCATATTTTCGTTTCTTATGGGAAATTTATAATCCCAAAGATCTATATGAAATGATTAACACATCAATGCATAAGGTTAATTTGCCGCAAAAATGAAAAGTTTCTGATAATGTGTTTATGTTAATGTTATGTGTTTATGGAAAAATTAGTGCACACTATTTATGTGTTGTATAGTCTTGTAAAATGAAAAGTTCACCGTGTGGATTAATTCGAAGTTGGTTCATTTGGGTTATTGGACATAAAACTGAAATTAGTGTTTTTTGCTTTTAAGGATATTTGTTTGGTTTTGATTGTATACGAGCTAAGGGTCGGTTTGGTCTGCTAAATTCTAGCAGAACGTTAATAAGTCGTTAGGTTCTCTTTTGGGTGAATATGACCGTGTTTGCTGGAAATTCATGGAAGTTGAAGGTCACATTTTTCTCTCACGCACTATATTTATGATCTATGGCCCTCGCATTAATATTAACTTAGTATAAAATAACCTTAAACACTCGTAGTTTGCTTTAGGCTTAACTTAGACTACTATTGTGACTGTGTATACGTCCGCGTAACATAGTTGCGAATTTAATTCTAAAAGTAACTCGAGGTATGCGTTCGCGCAACTTCGGCTAAATCCTCCTAATAATTAACAAAGCGTCATTAATCGTGGACACGTTCACGTGACATGATTTTTGACGCGCCAAAGGAAAAGAGTATACGTACGCATAACTCAATTCTTTAATTACGAATGATCAAGTGATTTAAAAAAGGTAAAGGATAAATGAACATAGGTTCTAAAATCAGTAATTAAACAATTTTAATAAGCCAAGTATGATCAAAGCGACCGTGCTAGAACCACAGAACTCAGGAGTGCCTAACACCTTCTCCCGGTGACTTGGGACACCATAAATTATCCCAAGTGGCGAATCTGAATCTTTAAATAAAATAATCTCGTTTCGATTGTCCTTTAATTGGAAAAACTCCCTTGTATTTATACCCTTCCAGGGGTGTAGGTAAAAAGGAGGTGTGACAAGTTTGAATATGCAAAATCCTATAGACATGATTTCTAAGTGAAGTTAAATATGCAGAATCCTATAGACATGATTTCTAAGTGAAGTTAAATATGCAGAATCCTATAGACATGATTTCTAAGTGAAGTTTGAATATGCAAAATCCTATAGCCATGATTTCTAAGTGAAGTTAAATATGCAGAATCCTATAGACATGATTTCTAAGTGAAGTTTGAATATGCAGAATCATATAGACATGGTTTCTATATGAGGTTGAATATGCAGGAATATGGTAGTCCTATAGTCATGATTTCTACCCTTTGCATACATAGTTACCCACCCTTTTTCACTAACCAGCCCCAAATATTTATTACAAATTATTACAAACCAGAATAAATAAAAATACATCAGGAAAAGTAAAAAAAGTACAAAGACTTCCTCTCAGAGTTACATGATAGACCCAACTCAAAGACCATTGATCCAAAGCCTTTCTCCAATCTGAGTGTGTCAAAGTTCCCTAAGAGCCTCAATGGGACTCCGGGCAATGCTCACACCCAAATTGCTTTATCAGAATGGGAATAAGTGCAGTGTGGAAGGGCCAGCCCTCAAGTGTCCAAGTTTAGAGGGAGCTCAAGTGGTCCCAAGGCAAGGCTCACAAGAGGGGGCAGAACTTAAAGTCAAAGAGAGAGTGCAAGTGAGGAATAGAGTTCTAAAGGGGTGAAAGAGAGGGAAACAACTACAAACAAGTACACAAAAGGGTTTCAGGAGAATAGGAAAGTTGCAAAGAGTCCATGTACTTAGACATTTAGCTAATTCTGGGCATGCACAACAATAGAGAGTGTTGTTATGCTTACAAATCAACAAGAATACATAACATATGATAGTGACATGGAGGTTATGATTCCAGGGGAATCAAGTTTGAGCCATAGACAATAATACTTAATACTGTCATGCCTCAAACAAACCATTAGCATCAAACATATTAGGGTAAGGGGGTTTGGGATTCATAATAGGAAGGAAATTACAGCATGCTAAAGTAAATTCCGAACTAAACATAAGCAATAGGCAGACATGCAAGTGAAAGTATTAAATAAACACATTGTTGTGGTTGCTGAAAACCTTAATCAAGACATACCAGTTTCAAAGAAGCAAAATACAACAGTAGCAGTACTTGAAAGAAAAAGGCCACAGTATAAGTAACAAGAGAGAGTGCTTTTTGAATGTGAGTGTGAGTTCAGAAGTCTAAGAGTGTTCGTGTGTTTGTGTCAATGAAAGAGCATGATATTTATAGTTTAAAAATATGCAGAGAATAAGGCAAGAAAATAACCATGTACCAATTAAAATCAATTCGTAGAAGAACTTCCTTTAATTAAGGAGTTCAAACTTAAACGGTAATTAACAGAAATCATTTAAGGAAAAAGATCAAATAAGCATCTTGTGCAAAGTAGACAATTAGGGGTAAATACATAGGAGTTTAATTAAGGGAAGGATCTTTGAAATACACGGTTAAACAAATAAGGTAAGAATCAATCAGTACATAGTAAATCAAGGAGTCAGAGATTCAAAATTACTGGTTAATGAATAAACCAAGTCAGAAAGGCTAAGGAAAGTTTTCAAATCAAACCAAGAAACAAGGAAATTAGTAAAACAAGGAAAGAATCAATCAGACTTACACAAGGAGGTCTGAAATCAGCCAAAAATTGAAAGTCATTTTAGAGGAGAAGCTCATCATATATAAAGAGCACACAAGTATTAGGCATGCGAGGTTGAATTTAGGACAAAGAAAAGTGTCATGCAATTGCAAAATCAGTAAGTAGTGGACTATAGGAACATGGTAGTCATATAGGTCAGTTTCAGTAACTCAGCAATAGAGAAGGGAGAAAGTATCAAACAACATGCAAAGGGTCCAGTAGCAAGACCTTAGAAGAGTTTAGCAGGGATTCAGAATCATATAAAGAAACAAAAAAATTTGAAATTCAGTCGAGCAACAGATGAAACAACTTCAGAAACTCAAATAGGTCCAAAGAAATTAGGGTTTTGAAACCAAACAAGTTCGGAGATGAGGAACAAATAAATCACATAGAAAATAATATCAGAACTTGAATGAACCCCAAATCTTAGGGTTTTTGCCATTAATCGAGTGTAGAGGTGAAAGACAAGAGAATCAGGCAAAAATATCAACAAAGAAAATAAAATTAGAAACCCTAAGAAAGAACTTAAGAAATTAACATAAAGAAACACAGTAGAAGAATCAACATAAGAAACATAGTATAAGAACAACATAAGAAACATACTAGAACATGCTAAAGATCAGAGAGACTTCTAAATATCTTGCCAAAACCCTAAATAGAAAAAGATAAAGGTTTTGAAAGCAGAGTTTTGAAAGAAACTTTGAGAAAGGGTTTGAAAGTTTAGGGAAAACACGGATCTAGAACAGATCTAAAGAAATCAGAAGAACCTCAAAAGTTAGGGTTTCAGAAGAACTCAGATGGTGAGAAAGGCTTGGAAAGTCATTGATCTAAGCAGGAGAAGTCGAGATCAGGCTTGAATAGCCATGGCTGGCCGGAGCAAGGTCGCAGACGACCATAGAACTCGAATCGAACAAAGTCTGGGCCAAGCTTCTTCAGGGTCAAGCCTTGAAACTATAGTAACCAGGCGTGTAGGAGTTATAGGAGGCCGCTATAGGACTTCAGTGGCCTTGGAAGCCATGTATTCCGGTGATTTTAGGGTGGAAGCGGAGGGAGGCGGCTAGGGTTTGAGGGGAGCTTGAGAGAGAACTGGGAGAAAGGGGGGATTCAAGGGCGGCTACAGAAGGGAAATGATTAGGTTTAGGGGTTAGGTCGGGTTAAAAAAGGAAGGGGTTAAGGGTGGTCGTTGATCATTTTGATCAACGACCTGGATTGAAGGGGAATCCGGGCGGGTTATTTTAAAGGGTCGTGGGTTGGGTAGATTTAGGATTTGGGCTGGCTAATTGGATTTGAAATTGGGTTTAATTGGGGTGTCAAATCTGGCTAAAATTGAAATGCAAATGGGCTAACATTTAGATAGCCATTTTTCCATTATTTATTTTATAAAAAATACTAAAGTTATTTCTGAAAATAAATTAAAGGTACAAAAATGATTAATAATACATAATTATCAAATTAAAAATACTGAAGTCAATTTTATAAATATAATTACAATTAAATCTTGAAAGAGGTCAATATTGCAATTATATGCAATTTAGCTTTAAAAATACTAAATAAATTTGTAAAAATATGCAAAAAATTATGATAGCTATATTTTAATATAAATATGAGAATCCAATAAATGAATCACCCAAAATGATAATTTTGGGGATAATTACTGGGTTGTTCTTGATAAAATAGGGTAATAAATTGATTTAAAAATCTTTAAAAATTAAGATAAAAATAATAAAACCTTGGTACATACTTATATATGCACATACATGCTATTTTGAGAGTATTTTACATATTAAAAATATACAGGAAAAAATTGGGTATCAACACATGTGGGGGATTGTTGGGGTTTTATGTATTTAAGTATATTAAATACTTAAAAGAGGGTGAATGAGAAATGGAGGGAAATAAAAATTTTGAGAGAAATTTTAATTTTTTCCCCCTTGGCAAAGGGACATTGTCTCATATTGGAAGAGGAAGAGTTTTTTATGGGTATATAAGCAATTACTCTTCTTCTAGCTCTTAAAGAGTTGAGAAGAAGGCAAGCCTCGCACCGTCGTCGCTCGCTCGGCTCGGCTTCGGCTTCGGATGATTTGGATTTGGTCAAATGATCGATTAAATATTTGGACCAAATTTATTTGTTAATAGTAAAATAATGACAGAAATGTTATTAAATATTTATTTTAATAACAACATATTAATATTAAAATAAATATTAATATTAAATCCTCCAATCCGTTTTTCAGTTGTGTAACTGAAAATTAAACTACCCTATTCTATTTTCCTCTTTATTATTGAGTAAATAGCCATTTATGTTATGGCATTTATGTTGTGGCCGTTTTGCATAAAAACCTATTCTGAAGAGTTGCACGTCTTCAGATTTCAGCGTAACTTTGGCTATAAATACAAGTCTATTCTGCTCAGAATTTTCATACAATTTTCTGAGTTTCTCCTCCTTCTGCACACTTTTAACATCAAACAAAGCAACAGTAAGTGTGATTTGCTATCGAACTTTGTGTTCGTCGAAACATTGGGGTTTGAAGTACCACTACACCACTGTGTAATTCGTTCTATCCTAGGAGGAAATAATCCATAACCTTGGGTACTAGGAGGGGATTAAATTTCTTAAGGAAACACTGTGAATTCAGTGGGCTCGGATTAAAATTCTGTTTCTGATTTTCATTTCTCTTTATGTTCATTTATCTTTTCCAGAATTATTTTACAAATAAAGTTTACTAACAAGTGTTTCTATAGTTCTTTTTCATCACTAAATCACAAATTTCAATAGCTACAAGTATATTAATGTAATTGGATGTCTCCTAAGGGTCAATATAATTAAGACGTGTTACTGTTACTTACTGTATGTGTCCAAATTTGACCGACCACGACCTATGACGAGTACGACAAACGATCGGGTACCTTCGAATCGGCATCCCGAGGGAGACGACCCTAGGGCGAAAGAAGAGACTGTACGACCCTTGTAGTAGTGTAAGCCCATTAGGGGACATTAAAAATATTCCGCCAAATATTCCTTGTATTTTGTTTCTTACAATTCGGAAGGGTTTCTCTCTAGTATATAAAGGGGACAAAAAACCTTGTAAAAAGAAGGACTCGGGGAAGCTTACTAATCTTGAATGAAAAGAAACTTTGCAACTCTCTTCCCTTTACCTATTATTATTCTAGAGATTATTATCTTCAGCTACGATTTACCCCTTCATATTTGATTAATTTGTTCAAAAAGGTTTTAACATCTTTTGAGTCAAACAATTTGGCGCCGTCTGTGGGGATTTCTATAGCTGAAATCATAGTTCTCATCTAGATTTCTGAAAGCAATAATTACTTTTCTTCAAACCTCATAAAAACCAACAATGGCAGGAAAAGAAGCGAGGCTAAAGGCGGTAGCAGATGTCTCGAATATTCTCCTGAACTCCCTCAACGAAGCCGGCAGAGAAGACAATGAGAATACAACACCAAGCGCTACACTGGAGGGGGAGATCTCACCTCTTCCACACGGGGATCTAACGATCTTGCGCGAAAAGGGAGTCTCGACATCCACAGCAGGGGAAGCACCACCAGTAGTCAAAAGGCTACTAGAAGAATGGCTAACGAGTGCTTTGAGCAACATGCTCGAAAACCCACTCAAGGAGATGTTGAAGACGTTCCACCTATAGAAATCGCAGCTACCGCCGATGAGCCGAGCGCTACACGAGCAAATAACACCCGCAATGTTACTAATGCAGGTGACGATGCACTTATGGCCATCCTAAAGAAAATGGAAGAGATGGAAAATGAGAACAAAGCACTCCGCGACCAGATGAAGGAACATTAGGAGAGGGTCGACAAAATACTAGGCGCTCCGAAGCTATTACCAAAAAGCGATGTGGGACGATTCGTCAAACAGCCATATAGCAAAGGGGCTGCTCCCCATCCTATTCCAAAGACCTTCAAAATGCCTCCATACTTGAAAATATATGACGGGACCACGGACCCAGAGGATCACTTAATCCATTATGTTACTGTAGTAAAGGGCAATGATCTATCAAAAGAACAGGTACCGTTTGTGCTGCTAAAAAAGTTCGGTAAGACTTTGATAGGGGGAGCATTGACATGGTACTCCCAACTACCAGCACGATCGATATCGACGTTCGAATAGACGGCAGATAAGTTTGCCACCGCTCACGTAGGAGCAAAGAAGGACGAGGCTAGGGTTAATGATATCTTCGTTGTCAGGCAAACGACGGGCGAGGGACTTCAGGATTTCCTAGCCCGATTCAACAGAGTAAGTATGAGTCTACCAAACGTGTCAGAAGGGATGGCAGTAGCAGCTTTTTAAAATGGGCTAAACAGGAACGGATCAAAGGCAACCAAAAAACTACTCAGTAGACTCATGAAGTACCCCCTACCACATGGGAAGAGATCCGCAATGCCGATTGCGCCGAGGTAAGGGTAGATGAGGATGACCTGAACAGCCCACACTTCAACGATTAACTTCAGTCCAGACTGAGACAAGGAGAGAACGACGGGCGAAGGGATCAACCACCACGTTTCAATCGAGAAAAGCATCATCCCTATATTCGCACATCCAATCCACCCCCTCTGCGACATGCGGATGTCATGCCACGACATATTGTACCCCTCCGAAACAAAATAGGTATGCCTCCACTACTATCTACTCATAATTTTTGTGTTTCCCCTTTAGGGATAGTGTATGCGCTAGAGAAACTGGGCACAAAGGTGCAGTGGCCGCAAAAGATGAAATCAGATCCAAGCACCAGGAGGTCGCCTATGTGAATTCCACCAAGAAAGAGGACACAAGACCGAAGACTGCATAGGTCTGTGGCCAGAGGTAGTTAGGATGTTAAACCAGGGGTACCTAAAGGAACTGCTAAGCAATAAGGAAGGGCCAACTTTGCTCGAGGGCGAGACCTACCTCAAGGACCTCCAAAGCTACCATCGCCAGCCCGCACCATTCAAATGATCATTGGCAACGGTGATGACACTGTAATAAACCATGTGAAGTTCACCACCACGCACAAACTCGAGCGGACGGTCGCCCCCGAATGGTATGACGACCTCGAAGATAGTATCATCTTCGGTAAGTCAGATACCGACGGTTTGTCTTTCCCTCACTATGATGCTTTGGTTATAACTTTATGCATCACTGATACCAATGTAAAAAGAATCATGGTAGATGACGGAAGCGGTGCATGTATTGTTCACCCCCGAGTCATCATGCAAATGAGGCTCGAGGATAAAATAATACCGCGTTGCATAACACTAACGGGTTTTAATAATGCAGTAGAGCAGACATCTGGAGAAATAGTGCTACCTGTCCTGGCAGGAAGGGTTACCCTGGAAACGACATTCCACGTCATGAACCAGGAAACGACCTACAACGCCATCATAGGACGACCATGGATACACGTCATGCGAGCCCTCCCCTCAAACTTCTATCAAGTGATCAAATTTCCCACCCCATGGGGGATATTCAGCATCCGAGGTGAGCCACGTACCCCCCAAAATTGCACACACACCAAACAGCTAAAAGGAGCAAGTGCGAAAGCATAGCAATCAGCCATGTCGGGCACAAACCCGACATGCAAGTAGAGACCATCAAAGACCCGGACATTGTAGAATCTTGCAAGGCAACCATAGAAGATCTCTATCCTATCCAGCTAGATAACATCAATTGCACTAAAAAGGCTTACGTTGGACATAACTTCTTGGAGTCAGGTGAGTATCGTGAGTTTTTAACTAACAACACCGATTTGTTTGCTTTTTCCCACTCAGATATACCAGGACTTCCAAGGGAGATTGCCACACATAAGCGGGATGTCGATCCACTTTATCCACCAGTACGACAAATGAGGAGAAAGTTCAATGTTGCGATCAACGAGGTAGTTAGCGAGGATGTTGATAAATTACTCGCCAATGATTCCATCAGAGAATCAAAATACCCCCAATGGTCGCCAATGTGGTCATGGTCAAAAAGAATAACGGGAAATGGCGAATGTGTGTTGACTTCACCGATTCAAACAAAGCATGTTCGAAGGACTCTTTCCCGTTACCCCACATCGACCAATTTATCGATGCAACAGCGGGGCACGAACTGCTGAGCTTCTTGGACGCGTACTCCGGTTATAACCAAATTCTAATGGCGGAAGAAGATCAAGAAAAGACCATTTTCATCACCCATCGAGCTACGTACTGCTATAAGGTGATATAGTTCAGGCTTAAGAATGCAGGGGCCACGTATCAAAGATTAGTCACCAAAATGTTCAAAGAACAACTCGAAAAGACAATGGAGGTTTACATCGACGACATACTAGTGAAGTCGACAAAGAAAGAAGATCACATTGGTCATCTGAGAGAAGCCTTCGAAATACTAAGTCAATATGGGATGAAGCTGAACCCCGAAAAGTGCGCCTTCGGCGTGACTTCTAGAAAGTTCCTCGACTTCCTAGTGTCACAAAGGAGAATCGAGGTCAACCCAAATCAAATCAGGGCCATCGATGCAATACCAGAGATGCTGACCAGCAAAAAGCAGGTGCAAAAATTGACAGGAAGAATAGCCTCCCTATCAAGATTCATTTCACGATCCTCGGACATATGCTATTAATTCTTCAATGTACTGATGAAAGACCATGGGTTACAATGGAACGATGAATGCGTCGATGCCTTGAGAAAGCTGAAAACGTATCTATCCTCGCCACCACTACTCATCAAAGCGGATCTAGGTGAATGCCTACTTGTGTATCTAGCAATTTCCGAAGTTGCGGTACGTGCGGTCTTGGTCCAGGAAAATAAAGGTACGCAATCTCCGATTTACTATATCAGCAAAACTTTAATCGATGCCGAGACGAGGTACCTCCACCTTGAAAAACTAGCTCTGGCATTGGTCGTAGCTTCACGGAAGCTTAGACCGTACTTTCAATATCACCATATAAAAGTGGTGACAACCTTCCCCCTAAGGGGTATCCTACACAAACCCGAACTATCGAGTAGACTTGCCAAATGGGCCATAGAACTAAGTGAGCATGATATAATGTACCAACCATGAACTGGCATTAAGTCGCAGGTGCTCGCCGACTTCGTCGCTGATTTCAGCACGGAAATATTGCCTGAGGTAGAACAGGAAGCACTCCGCACTTCTACGCACACCGACCTCTGGGTCCTCTATACCGACAGTGCCTCTAATGCCTCAGGATCGGGACTAGGACTCGTCCTCGAGGTCCCTACAGGCGAAGTAATTCGGCAGTCCATACGATGCCCCGAGATGACTAACAACGAGGCCGAGTATGAAGCTGTGATTGCAGGTTTGAAGTTAGCCCTCAAATATGGCACTCGACTACTCGTCCTCCACTGTGACTCTCAACGCGTGGTGAATCAAGTCACCGGGACTTTCCAAATCAAAGAGCAGAGACTACAAAGGTACCAGTCGGAAATCCACAAACTGCTGCCAGAATTTGACGAATGCCGCCTCAACCAAATACCCAGGGCATAGAATATTGAAGCAAATGACCTCACTAAACTAGCTAGCTGCGGCCACCAAAAATATCAACAAGGAAAATGTGGTCACCCTCCTTCATTCCGCAATAGACCACATTGAGGTACATTTCATAAACTTAACTTGGGACTGGCGTAGTCACTTCACGGCCTATTTGCAGGATGGCACGCTCCCGCAATATTAAAAAAACAAGCCAAGAAACTCCGGGTACAAGCAGCCCGATACAGCCTAGTAAAAGGCGATATCTACAAAAGAACGTTCGGCGGTCATCTAGCCAAATGTCTTGGGCCACATCAAACAAGATGAGTACTGGAAGAAGTACACGAAGGGCACTGTGGCGCCCATACGGGAAACCACACCCTCGTCCGATGCCTCATCCGCGCCGGCTACTACTGGCCTACCATGAAAAATGAAGCCGTGGACTATGTTCGAAAATGCGAGCAGTGTCAAAAGTGTTCCCCTATGATACATCAAGTAGGGGAACTCCTTCACTCTGTCATTTCACCATGGCCATTCATAAAGTAGGGAATGGATATAGTTGGCCCCCTCCCAGCAGGACGAGGAAAGGTATGCTTCCTTTTGGTTTTAACTGACTATTTTTCTAAATGGGTGGAAGCAGGTGCATATACTCAGATACATGAGCAGGAGATCATTGCGTTCATATGGAAAAACATTATATGCCGTTTTGGCATCCCCAAAGAAATTATTTGTGACAACGGACCTCCGTTCATCGAAAAAAGAACTACTAAGTTTTTCAAAAAATGGCACATCAAACGAATACTCTCCATGCCCTATCACCCTGCCGCCAATGGTCAGGTCGAGAATCCTCCAACAAAGTAATACTGAATATATTGAAAAAGAAGCTTGAGGATGCTAAAGGGCTATGGCCTGAACTACTACCGGAAGTGTTATGGGCATACCGTACTACACCAAAAACCAGCACAGGAGAAACGCCATATTCACTGGTCTATGGGACCGAGGCAGTTATACCCGTCGAGGTCGGGGAGCCCAGTTTCTGATACTCTAACGAGAGTGGACCAAGCAAAGATGAAAGTAGGCTACAAGATCTAGATGAAGTCGAAGAACGAAGAGACATGGCCCATATAAGAATGGTAGCCCAAAAGTAGCAAGTAGAAAGATATTACAACAATAAAGCCAAGGTGCGACCACTCAAAGTCGGAGACTACATCCTCAAGGCTAAAACACAAGCATCAAAAGACCTTAACGAGGGAAAATTGGGAACAAATTGGGATAGACCATACAAAATCATAGCCGTAGCAAACAAAGGAGCATTCCAATTAGAAACAATGGAGGGAAAGATACTTCAAAACAACTAGAATGTCGCCCATCTCAAGTACTTTCACTTCTGAAGGAAGGCGTCACCTAAGTCATACTCTTTTTCCCTTGCCCGGAATTTGTCCTATTCGGGTTTTACTGGTGAGGTTTTTAATGAGGAGGCAAAGGGGATGCCTCAAGGATCGAGGTGTTGTTCATTACCTCGACCCATCGACATGGTCTCCGGAATAAAGTAATGAAGGGACTGGATATAGACAGTCAAATCTCCATTGAATGTGCATAATCGACATGTGGTTCTCATAAGAATTTAATCGAATCTCCATTGTATGTACAGAGCCAACATGTGACATAAGAATTTAATCAAATCGCTTCACGGAGTCGACATGTGATCCTTACAAGTATATAATTAAACCTCTATTACGTAAACAAATTTATGTCTTCCCACGGGAATACGATCAAATATCCAAAAAATGACTAAGGTCATCGACGAAAATATAAGTTTGACCTCGTTCGAACCACGACGGGATTCTACTTCAATGACAGTTCGAAGCAATATCCCAATGGCCAAGGCCATCGATGAAAATACAGGTTCGACCTCGTTCGAACCACGCCGGGATTCTACTTCGACGACAGCTCAAAACAACATCTCAATGGCCAAGGCCATCGACGAAAATATAAGTTCGACCTCGTTCGAACCACGACGGGATTCTACTTTGATGACAGTTCGAAGCAACATCCCAATGGCCAAGGCCATCGACGAAAATATAAATTCGACCTCATTCGAACCACGACGGGATTCTACTTCGACGACAGTTCGAAGAAACATCCAATGGCCAAGGCCATCGATGAAAATATAAGTTCGATCTCGTTCGAACCACGATGAGATTCTACTTCGACAAAAGTTTGAAGCAACATCCCAATAGCCAAGGCCATCGACGAAAATATAAGTTCGACGTCGTTCGAACTACGACGGGATCCCACTTCGACGATAGTTTGAAGCAACATCCCGATAGCTAAGGGCATCAATGATACCATGGGTTTGATAAATTCAAGAAAGAACAAGGCGATAAAGTAAATTTTACATTATAGCAAAATGTTATTTACACTTACAAACCGGCTCAAGTACGCCCCGTGCAAAAAACCCTAAACAAAAAAGGGGAGACTACACATCATCCCCAGTGGGGTAAGCATCTTCATACTACGAATCTGAAGCAAGGCGGTTCGCATCATCAGAGTTGATGTAATCCCCGCCAGGTGTAAGGGGGTCATACCAGCATGCCTCACGAGCTGCACGAGCTTCGGCGTGCACAGCCTGAAGCTCCGCCTCAGTAGCCCTTCCCTCGACGTTGAAAGCCTTATACACATCAAGTCGAGCCTCCGCGTGGACCCACAACTCCTATAAATGATGGGACACAATCGGATCGGCTGAGGCACGAGACGTAGAAGGCTGAGAACGTCGGCTCGCATCCTCCGCCTTCAGCGAGGCCATTAGTCCATTTAGTACGGCCAGCTCCGCCTCCAACTCTTTAACACGCCCTTCGAGCCCTGCAACCAGACGACCAGAGGCTTCCTTCTCCTCAGTCAGCTTCGACCTGGAAATGCGGAGGGCATCTTCCACAGATACCAACTCAGAAATAACTACCGCCAGCTTATCAACGCTAATGTTAAGTTCGCCCTTAAGCCCCTCAATCTCCGCTGCCTTAGTACTCAACTCAGCAATCAAGTCGGCCACCTTCGCCTGTAAGTTGGCATTCTCGGCCGTCACCCCCCTGCTCAACTCGAGCTCGTCCTCCTTCGCCTTAAGGAAGGCCTCCATCTCACTATTACGGGTGACAACCTTCACGAGCTCCTCGTCCCTCTCCCTCAACTCCTCTACCTTGCGCTCCAACTGGTCTTCCCGCTGCTTAAGCCCCTCACGAAACACCTGAAACTCAGGGTCCTGATGATAATGTCGGCCATCGCCCGATGCTTAGCACGATACTGTTGATACTTGGATGGCATCTTCTTATAAAGGCCCGTCATTTTTCTCTCTCAACGCTCTCTCTCAGCCTCCAAGACGAGGGTCTGAAAAAAAGAGAAAGGCAGAAGTTAGAAATAAAATACAGAATGACGATTACCGCACCAACCCAACGACGAAAAAAGGAGGAAAGACACCTACCTGCAAAGCCATACCAGCGACCTTCTAAGATAACTCCACATCGCTCATCGCCCTAAGCATCTCGCTTTCTGGAGTGGCACATAGAGGAGCTAGAGCCGACGCCACCTGCTCGTTGTTTAGCAGCAAGTTATAGTTCCCTGGAATGACCACATGACGGTCGGATCCGTCCATCCTAACCTCCACATGGGTATGGCGACCCACAAATTCATTAACATCCTCTAGGTCGATATCCGAACCTGAGCTGCCACTCTCAACACGATGCCCTCCAACGCTCAACGACGCACCACCCTCAATAGAGCGCACTAAACCAGCTCTTGGGTCAACTCCTTCCACTTGGGGAGACATCCCCGACAAAATGGAATCGTCCATGAATACGGGCACATGGGCTGTCCGAGACGCCCTGCTACCATCAGCGTCCATAGCCATGCTCTTCCCCAGCTCCAGCCTCCTCCTTTTCCTCGACAATGGCTCGTCCCCATTAGAGGATTCATACAAAGGATGTGAGGCCGGTACCGATGAAGCCTCTTCCCTCGTGGCCACGACTCGAGACGGATCTCCCAATTGAATAGGTTGAGGTTGACCCTCTCGAATAGACTCACTCAAGACAAACTGCGTATTTGTAGTAGCAACGGCTTGTCGAATGGCAGGGACTGGCACCCTCTGCCTGGAAGCTCCTCGACCTATCATTACAAAGGGTCGTACCATTAAGTAAGGTCTCATGGCCAATGAAGTAGTAAGTAAGACATTTACCTGAGGAAACTTTAGGGCCATAACACTGCACGAAGGCGGTCCAAGTTTGAGTTTCTTCTGCATGAGGCAACAGGCAGGCTACCCAATCCCTGATACCCGTAATGGGGCGAGGTGGACGGCACATAGATGCAAAACGGCAAGCGAATAAACTTTACATTGAATACTGAAGAAAGGGGAACATGACAAATGACGACACTTACGAGCCCTATTCCATCGCTCTGGAAATCTGGCGGAGTCAGAAACGACGTGACCGGTCTTGACAAAGAAGTACTTATGCCAAAACTTGCGGCTCGCCCGGTCATCCGTCCTGACCACTAGCCCTTTCGTGCCACGAAGCCTCAAATGCACCATGGTACCCCTGAGGAAGCCAGGCGTGAACAAGTGCAAAAGCTAGTGGACAGAAATGCTACACTCTGCCAACTCTGCATACTTGGTCAACAGCAGAAGCACCTTGAGCATGTATGGCGAAAGTTGTGCTGGGCAAACTTGGTAAAATCTACAGAATTCTTCCGCTAAGGGGAAGAGAGGAAGGGTTATCCGATCATAAAATGATACTCATAGAAAGCGCAGTACCCAGGTCTGTGGACATCCACATAATCTCTCCCTGCTGGAGCCATTTCTATATGAGTAGGAATGCCATACTTTACACGAAAGGCATCGATATGGACCTGCTCCGACTTAGAAAATATGGGGTTCGGGGTAGGAGGTGGATCTTTGAGGAAGTCACTCCAGGATAAGGGGTTCCTCGACAGTAGCTCCTCTACCATAGGAGGGTTGTCACTCTCTTCTACCACCACATCTCCGTTGTCGAAAGAAGGCATCGTGGATGATGGGGTGGCTTCAGGAACCCCTTCACGAGAACGACGAGACCTCGGCATAATATCACTTAAAAGAATATCAACACAAAAGGAGGAAGGAAGAAGAAGCTTCAGGTGAGGAACGAAAGAAGAACAGAAGAATATGAGAGCAAGTGATGAAGAATGAAAGGGGTCTTCAAGAGAGGAATGGCTAAAGTATTTAAAAAAATCAAACCTTTCACCTATTTATAGGATTGGGTGGCGACAGGTATCAAAAGCAGCACAAGAATTGAAGCACCAAGTTGTCAGTCCCTGCCTCGAAAACCTGCGTAATGATGATGCACGTAAAGCTGACATCACTTCCCGGAAAAGTGTACCACACAATGTTTCGCCGAGCATGATAACCATCTCCCATTGGCCACGTCGTAACTGTGAGCACGTGAGTTTTGCCTCGCATGAATTACTCCTACAGAGTTCCTAAAAGTAGGATTTTTCCTTTAATTAATTGATTTTTTAGGAATTATTGCATGATTTTGTGTTTATTTGCATTTTTGTGTGTATATTTAGTTTATATAATTCATAAAAAATACAAAATATGTTGCATTTGCATTTAGGGCTTTATTTTATATTTGTAGATTTATTAGTTAATTAATGTTACAAAAATTGAAAGAAAATCACAAAAATAACTCTTGTTGCATTTTACTTTTTAATTTTTTCGAATTTATCATAGTTTTTTTTAAAATTAGGACTTAATTAATTTTTGAGAAGAAATTAGTTATTAAGTTAATTTTCAGGATTAAATCAGATTTTTACCTTTTTATTTGTAATTAACAAATTTTGAAAAAAGAAAAAAAAGAAGAGAAAATGAAAAGAAAAGGAGAGTCTTTAATATAAAGACCCAATTTGGGCCAAATCCACCCTAACTACCCGTTCAAATTGCCCCACACCCGGCCCAGTCCAGTAAAACACCTGATCCGGTCTCCCTCTCATCGAAACGACCCCGTTCCACTTAAAATGAATCTGGACCGTCGAGGTTTTTCTCATCCAACGGCTGGGAATTGAGGTCCTTGGAGTATATAACTGCCCTAACGCCCCTACCCACCCCATCTCTCATCTCTCACACGAACCCCTCTCAAAGACCAGCCCAAAAACCCTAGCCACCGCCGGCGGCGCCACTCCTTTTCCCCACCAAAAATACACCATTGAATCCTCTCCTCCACCCCACCACGAATCTTGAATCGCCTTCCCTTGAAACTCCCTGGAGCGCCTCGAATCTTGATTTAAAAGGGAAACCCTAGCGTCGCCCTTGTTCTCTCCGGTGGCGGTGCCACCTCTATTCAGCCCCAAGTTAACACCAAAGTAACCCCTCACCTCCTTCTTTCCGAATCCATAGTCTGTTTCCTTCAAATGGCTCTAGAACCTGCCGAATCTCGTTTTGAAGTCAAGGTCGTAGGGTGTCAAGGTCAGAGCTTGGGTGGATTAGGACCAAAACGAGCCTTGGTCATGTGTTCTCATTTGAGAACACATGATCAAGGCCCCTTTTCGGTCAGAATCAAGTTTTTTAAAAAAACAAAGAAGAAATTTGAAAGTCAGCCCTCATCTTAGGTATTTCTGCTAATTTTCTTTCTGGTTTTTGCATTATTCTTGTGATTGTTTCCTTTATTTAGTTTTATTTTGATAGGCTGTCTATTGTCTCTACATCCGTTTCTTCAGAATTGCATCTGCATGTGTTCGTGTCACATGAATTTGGTCTTCATTCTAATTGTGTTTTAGTTTGTTAGCCCTTCTTTTAGTTCTGGCCTAAAGAGGGGGGAAGGCTATTTAATTTAGGGGTTTTCTTTGATTTCGAAATGTTTTGGTCATTTTATGAAGGTTCTGTCATGAATTTAGTTTGGAATTTTGAAATCCAAATTGTTTTGAAAGCCCAAAGGATGGGGTTCATTCTAATGGGCCAGCCCATGGTCGACTTGACCCATAACCCATCTGAGACTTGATGTAAAAACAGGTTAGCAAAGGGGTAATTGGGGCAATACAGTGAGAGAATCTCTCAAGTAACTACCTGAGAAGCGTCCCAGAAGCTGCATAATATACTTACTTGACCAACAAGTCAGTAAATGAAGGACTAAGCAGCAAAAAGGAAAAGTTGAAAAGGACTAAAAATGAAAAACTGAACCTTTAAGGCTGCCCTAGTAGCTTGCCTATAAAGGCATTGTTACTTAGAACTCAAGTCAAATTTTAGAGCTAAAAAATCAGAAAGACACCAAACGACTAAAATTTAGGGAAGAAAATACTATTCCATTGGAATTCTGCCCTAAATTTTAAGTTGTTTTTAGATTACAAAACAATTTCTGAAGCCTTTTGAGTGAAAATGGCTTGATCTTGTGCTGGAAAAGCTTTGAGGTTTAGTTTTGTTTGAAGTTTTCACTATTCCATTGATCTTTTGTTTGGGTTTCTGAAAGTTTTCAAAGTTTTGAAGCATTTTTTGTCACTTGAGGTTGAGTATGAATTGATTTGGGTTTGGAAACTAGTTCAAATTAGGTCCTGGGGTTTGCTGTGAGTCAACTTGTGTTGAGTTTGGGTTTTACTGATTGTTACTCAAATCTGTTGCTGTGATACTAAGCTGCTACTGACTGACCCTGCTTGGTTTTGGTTCTATCTCGTTTCAGGTACACACTGTAAAGCTATTGTTTGTTGAATGTTGGATTTGAAGAATAAAAATGAGAAAGAAGGACTTTAAAGGCCCCATTTCAACTGTCTTTTACTCCATTCTGTTTCACTTTGGATTTATTTTCTATTTGAGCATGCTATACTATTTAGATAATATGTGTGTTAAGTAGATAACTTCATTTGTAATTAAATCGAGACTGTTGTAAGATTGAATACACAGTTTTTGGTATCCACACATGTGGAAGTAGTCTGATTGGTCTTGTTGAAATTAGTACTGAGTTATTCTTTAGTTTGGTGTTAGTTTAGTCGTATTCAATTGCTCATGTGTTCACCCATTAGTTTAGCTGAATGTGTTCTTGGACTTCTGAGTATTGCAATTGTGATTTAAGGAAAATGATCTGTAGTATTACAATAATAGGTTTAGTTTCATTTTAATTTGATTATGAGCAGGTGTAATTGGAACTCGTGGTTTTGTAATGTTCAATCAATAGTTTCAAACTTGAAGAACAAAAGCTCAATTCCATTTATATGTAGTTTCTAACGGAAACGTAAGTAGTGCTTTGGGCTGTAAAATTGAATGAAATTTGGCCTTTGGGTTGCTGCTTGGGTTCGACCCAGTAACTCCTTTTGCTGGCTGAAGCCGGGTTTGCTTTAATTTGGGTTCTCTCATAAACTTTAGCTTGGACTGATGATCATTTGCCATTCAAAGAGTACTACAGTCTATTGGGTCTCACAGTAGGTCCAAATTTAGCTTTTAAAACATTAATTCTTCCCCTCAAAGGTATATTTTGTTAGTTTGCACCATAATATAGTCTTGGCCTTTTAATGTTTAGATAGTTGAGTTTCTTCTTTAAATGATTGAGGTGTGCCATACTAGATAACACAAATAGTTTAAGGCCCTCCGGGATTTAGTTTGAATATCCTTTAAAATTGAAACTGAGGTGCGCCACGCAAAAATAAAATCCCAAATGTGTGGCCCTCGCTTAATTATATCTTTTAGAATTCTTAGAACTCGAGGCGTGCCATTTAGTAAATTTACATGGCCCTCGCAAACTTGAAAGTGCGGAGTTGATTTAGGCACGTTATTTTAATAATTTACTTTCCTAAACTCGGGTGCGCATTTATGCGACCCAAATCCAAATCTCAACAGCGTTAGATAAAATGCATTGCGGACTGTGGGTGCATTTATGTGACGTGGTTCGAAACACGTTTTATGTGACGTTGAAATTTTCCTTAATTAAAAGCGGTTTAAAGTTAAAAATGTGCATAGGTTTAAAAGTGTATTAAAATCAGATAATAAGCCGAATATAGTAGTTGAGCGACCATGCTAGAACCACAGAACTCGGGAATGCCTAACACCTTCTCCCGAGTTAACAGAATTCCTTACCCAGATTTCTGGTTCACAGATTGTAAAACAGAGTCAATCTTTTCCTCGATTCGGGATTTGAACCGGTGACTTGGGACACCATAAATTATCCTAAGTGGCGACTCTGAATTTTAATAAATAATACCGTTTCGATTGTCACTTTAAGTTGGAAAAAACTCCCTTATATACCCCTTTCCGGAGGGTGTAGGTAAAAAGGAGGTATGACAGCTCTGGCGACTCTGCTGGGGATCGAACCCAGAATCTCTGGTTCAGGGTTCAGAATTCTAGCTTAGAATAATAGTTGTATTTGGCTTTATTTATTATCTGATTTTATTCGCATGTTTGGGCCTAATGTGCTAAATGTTGCTTTTACCACTTTGGTATTATCTGAACTATATATAAACTGCTACGAAACCCTTCTCTTCTCATCTTCGAGGATGTGCTCACTGGTCGAGACTCCCTATTCTATTAGTGTCATACCTTGAAATAAGAAAGAGGCTCGGACAAGTTACTAAGTCGTATGACCTTTTGGTTCCCAGTACGTAGCCCCCTCCTCGGCTCGAGTTGTCCGCTCGGGTACACAGTCTAGAACACATACCCAGGTTTTGAACCTAGAATAACTCAGCCTCATGTCGGATCCCTATTAGGAACGTTTGTTTGCATCATGTGCATTTGACTTTGGAGACTCAACACAGGGGTTGGGTCTGTCTAGGACAGGTGTACCCGAAATGTAAAGACCATTAGGATGCATCTTACTTGCTACTTACGCATTCATTTGCTTCGGATTTGCATGTTGACCGGCTTACAAGGAAAACTTAGATGGTTGAGAGGGATAAGTGCCTATTTCGTAAAACCAATGTCCCAAACATACCGAAACTCTACCGAAATTTTGAAGAAAAAAAAGAATTTTGTAGTTTTCAAAGAAAAGAAAAAAAAGGGGAAACCTTTGTGTTTTAGAAAGGAAAAATAGTTGGTTTTATTTTGACAAATTTGCCCGAACTACGCCAGTTTGATTCTCACAGGGTGTGAGATACGTAGGCAACCCCCATCGGGTCCAACTTCCTTTTTTTGCAAAAATAGCCCAAAACAAAGATTTTATTTTTATGGTTAAGGTGATGCCATTCTTGTCAAAAATAGTCGATTGTCCCCAAAAGGACGCCGGAAATCTGTTTTTGCAAGAACAGCCGTCTTCGATCTCCTTTTTCAAATTTTTAGCCGATTAGAGAGCACAGCCTTAAAATCTTTCCCCGGAAGTGCTGAAATGCCGTATTTGCAAAGCTGGGTTTTTACTTTTGAAATAATAATAAATTAAAAAAATCTGAAAAATGTCAGCTTTGTTTTTGGGTCAATTGAATCGTGATTTTTTACTTAACCACTCTAATAAATGTGCAGAATGAGCACGAATCAGAATATGCCAATAACAGTCTTGAACAAGATCCCTTTGGAGTTGCATATGTGGTTGGATTATTTGGGTAAATCGGGACAAGACACGGTCAATCAATACTTGGGAGGCCTCACTGGGTTGCTGAAGATTAATCCTAGGGGAGACATCATAAAGGCGTTGGTTACATTCTGGGACCCGGCCCACAACGTATTTCATTTCTCATATTTTGAACTTACCCCAAATTTGGAGGAAATAGATAGATATATTGGGGGTCCCAAAGTTCCTCTGAGACACCAGTACCTGATTGCTCCAAGGGCTGTAGCCGTACACAGGTTCTTAGACTCTTTCAAAATAAGCAGGGGGTCCACAACCCAGATTTGGAAGCTGGTTTCTATACTTTGCAGTTTATATACAACAGATATGGTCATATAGGGGGGTTCAACAAGCCGGAAAACAAAATCTGCAGCAAAGGAAACCTCCTTAAGTGGGAAGAACACGGGTGTTTTGCATTTATGGTGGTCTTTTTAGGACTTTTGGAGTTTCCTAGAAAAGAGAGTAGTCGGGGTTGTTAGCACTTTGCTCACTCAGGCCAACAACACCCTCGCACCCATGATAGTAGCTGAAATCTTCCGCACTCTCACAGCCTGCAAAGCCGGAGGAGACTTTTTTGAGGGGTGCAACGTGTTGTTGCAGATGTGGATGATCGAACACTTATGACATCATCCTCAATTTATGAGTTATGGGTCGACAGAGAAAACATGCATAGAAGAATTTTACACGAGGGTTGACGGGATCAGCTTGCCAGAGGGGGTCACAGAGTGGGTAGCGCGCCTCCGTTCCATCACTGCAAACCAAATAGAGTGGACATTTGGATGGCTGCCTGTGGATGAGGTCAAATACATGCCAGCCACCGGGCCTCATTTCCTCTTGATGGGACTCAGGGCTTAGTTCCGAGAGATAAAGATCTTAGTTCCCAAGTAGTCGAGATCGAACTTAACGGTCAGTTTCATGAAGCAGCAGTCCACCAAATTTGGAGTGAATGTCAATACTTAACAGCCAACACCTGTGTACGTGATCGATCCAAAGGTGAGGTTTCACCAGGGTACCTTGCTTGGTATAGAAGAGAAATTGAGTTTGGGAGGCCGGCCAAAAGACCCCATCTTCAGGAATTCGTCGAGGCGTCACAAGAACAATGGGCTTGGTTGGATAAGGAGAATGAGTACAGGGCCACAATAGGAAGGTTGGAAAAATAAGTTAAAGAACTTCAATTCGAGAATAGCTTGCAAGCAGCGACAGACGAAGGTGAAAAGAAAAAGCTAGCCAAAGAAAATGAGGCCCTTCGAGCCCAAATTCAAAAAATAAAAATAGAGGCAGAGAACCCTGCCCGAAATGCCAAAGATGAAAAACTCATAAATAACCTGAGGTAGAAAGTGAGTGACTATAGTTTTGATTTGAACAAAACAGAAAGTGAGCTAGCCAGAGTTCGAAAGCAATTAGCTAAAAATGCGGATGAACGAGCATGCCTGGTTAAGCAGTTGAAAGAAAAGTACGACAATGAGGTCACGGGATTAAAGAAAAGGGTTATCACCACGGAAAACAAAATGATCAAACAGGCTAAAGACTTCAAGGTTGAAAGAGATCATTGTTATACAGCATTGGCACAATTAGAAATAGATTTGCAACAATTTCAGGAGCAGAATCAAATGTCAGAGCAAACTTTGGAGGCCAGGGCCCAGCAGATCGGGCGTTTGTTACAAGAAAAGGGTGTCATAAGAGAGAGAATTAGAAACATCGCCAATTACATTATTATGAAGTGCCAAGTCTGTGAGGATATGACTCGCACCACCTTCTTTGCGGCAGTGATGACATTTATTAAGTAGATAATGAGTGACTTGGACCGACTTCAAAGGGATCTTGTATATAGGCATGCTGCGAGACCGAATGATGTCCCGCGGATACCAGGAGCATTGATGTATTCATGATTTCTCATTTGAGTCTGTATTTCCTTTTCCGTTAGAGTCTGTCAGTTGTGTTGAGTTTGTATTTTCTTTTTGCTGGAGTCTGTCAATTGTGTTCGAGTTTGTATTTTCTTTTGTTAGAGTATGATAGTTTATTTTTGGAGTTTGTATTTCGTCTCTTCATCCGCGTCTGTTAGTTTCTCTTGGAGTCTATTAGTTTAGAGTCTTTATAATCAAAGCATTTGCTTTTATGAAACTTGAAAATCCCAGAAAATGTTTACTTTCACACTTATCTCCCAGAACTACGCTCGGTCTGATTCATGCGGGGTCATGATATGTAGGCAATCTCCATAGGATTCGACCATAACCAAAAGAAGAAAAAAAGAAAGAAAAGAGAAAAAGAAGATAAACGAAAAGAGAGAGGAAAAGAAAGGGAAAAAAGAAGAATAAAAAAATCAAGAGAAAGAAGCAATAGCAAAACAAGAGGGAAATGAGAAAATAAAAACAAAGAGAAAGCAAGGGCAAGAGTGAAAACATGAAAAGAAAAAAAAAAGAGAAGAAAAAGAAAAGTCGGGATGACGCAAGCAATCGATCAAATGCATAATAGAAACGGGTAACTGCTTAGGTGCATTCATTCCCCAAAATGTGCGGTTACCAATTTGTTAAAGCCCTAATCACTAACAAGGTTGTTGTTGATATATTGAGTCCAGGCAGGTGGTTAGTTGACTGACATTCTGGCAACTCACTCATACAACACCCGACCAAAAGACAGGCAGAATATGGCCAACCAAAAATTGGAGGCAAGTATTGTTGATCCGTCAAAAGAGGTGGAAGAATTGGATGTTAATGCGATAAAGGAAGAGATGTATAAGTTAAAGCAGCAAATGGATGAAATGTACCAGGCCTGGGCAAAGGGTCATCCACCACCGGTTTATCCCGCCAACCCAGCTTATATCCCACCTCAGGAGCCTCTCACTGCAAACTCATCTCCAGCCTTTCCCCTCTACCAACAATGCTATGGCACCACTTCCCATACTTCCCAAGCTCCACCACCCAAACAAGTCCCATATCCTCCTCCACCAGTCACTCCCGTTTTTGTGGCACCTCCACCTACTGCATTACATCGATCTTCCAGTGAACCTCTGTTCCAAACTCATGACAACCAGTATTATCCCCCTGAACCCACCTTCAAAGTCCCGGAACCATGTTCTTACACCCCTCATCTTGATTTCACGACAGAGACCGAGAAGCCACCCAAAAATCTCGAACATGAGGAGATGATCAGAAATGTCAAAAACTTAGAAAATCATTCAGAGATATGAGGGGTTGGGGGTCAAGTAAGTGTGGCCTATAAAGATTTATGCCTGTTCCCAGATGTTCAGTTACCAGCAGGGTTAAAGATGCCTAAGTTTGATCTGTATGACGGGCATGGCAACCTAGTAGCACACTTAAGAGGATTTTGTAGCAAGATGAGAGGAGCAGGAGGAAGAGATGAATTGCTGATGGAATATTTCAGCCAAAGTTTGAGTGGATCGGCATTAGAATGGTATACCAGACAAGATCACAGCAGGTGGTACACATGGGACGATTTGGCCCAAGCCTTTGCCTGCCATTTTCAGTACAATCTTGAAATTATCCCAGACCATCTGTCATTAACAAAGATTGAGAAGAAGTCGGGTGAGAGTTTCAGGGAATATGGATTCCAGTGGAGAGAGCAAGCAGCGAGGGTTGACCCTCGGATGAAAAAAAGTGAGATGGTTGATTATTTCTTGCAGGCTTTGGAACCCACTTATTTTGGTCACTTGGTATCAGCAGTGGGCAAGTCCTTTAATGAGGTTGTAAAAATGGGAGGTATGGTTGAGGAGAGACTCAAGTCCAACAAGATCATAAGTTATTCAGCAATCAAAGCGACCACTCAGGCCATTCAAAACGGTACTGGAGGTGTACTCGGGAAGAAGAAGAAAGAGGATGTTGCGACAATTGAGTGGGGAGCTTGGGTCGGATCCAGGAACCTTCCACGTTACTACAACCCGCCTTGACCCTATCACCAAACTTACCCCCACACTCCATATAGCCCACCACAACACTACTACCCACCGTCAGATCCTCATTTTTCCGTCCATCGCGCACAAACCTATACCCAACCTTCTGCTCACGCATAATGGCGTGCGCCAGCTCCACAAAGTCCATACCCAGCTCCACAAAATACCTACCCCCCCCAAGAGCCTACAGAAATCCCCCTGGAATAGGTTTTCGGCCAAATCAAGCCTTTAAGAATAAGAGGTTGCAGAAGCAAAAGACTTTCACTCCATTGGGAGAATCTTATACTAGTCTATTCCATAGATTAAGACAGTTGGGTATGTTGAATCCGATCGAGGCTAAACTTCCAAATCCCCCTTCTATAAATCTTGACTGCTCGTGAGTTGTGAGTATTGTTCAGGGACCCCGGGTCATGACACAGAGAAATGCTGAAAATTGAAAACAACTATTCAAGAGCTCATTGATACTAATCGGATTGAGGTCCAAGCCCCGGAGGCACCCAACATCAACCAGAACCCATTGCCGGTCCATTATGAGACAAATATGATTGAGATTGTGCATAAGGGAGGGGATCCTAAGAAGCCTTCACAAACCGTTATGATGATTCGGGCTAGTGAAGCCAAGCCATTTGAAAAGTCAACAAGTGAGAAGTCTGTGATCAAGTTGAACGGGGCAAATAATGAACCATCTGTGGAGGTCAAGAAGGGGTCCTCAAGTGACGTTGTAGGAAAATATGAAAGAGCAAGAGTGGTTGTGCCAGGAGTGACGAACAAGCCTGTGGTAATTGTGAAGGGCGCCCGCACAGATCCTGTCATTATCAAACCGGTAACTCAATTACTGATAGTCAACAACAAGGCAGTCCCATGGAATTATGAATGAGTGACAGTGACTTACAAGGGAAAAGAGATTAAAAAAGAAGTGTGTGAAACCCATGGTTTGACTTGATCGGGGAGATGCTTTGCCCCCGAAGAGTTGATAAAAGCTAAGACCTCCAAAGATAACCCAGTGTTGGTGAAGAAAGCTGTGACCGAGGAAAAAGTAGAGGAATTTCTAAGAAAGATGAAAGTATAGGACTATTCCATTGTGGAGCAGTTAAGGAAGACACCGGCTCAGATCTCGCTCTTATCATTATTGATCCATTCAGACGAGCAGCGTCGGGATTTGATGAAGATCTTGAACGAAGCCCACGTTCCTGACAAAATCTCAGTAAATCACTTAGAAAAGATAGCTAACAAGATATTCGAGGTAAACAGAGTCACTTTTTCTGATTATGAGTTACCCCTGGAGGGTACTGAGCACAATAGAGCCCTCTATCTGACGGTGAAATGCGAAGATTCTGTGGTTACTCGGGTACTAGTTGACAATGGGTCTAGTGCTAACATTTGTCCTCTTTCCACTCTGAACAAGTTGAAGGTGGATGATGAAAGAATTCACAAGAACAATATCTGCGTTTGGGGATTCGATGGTAGAGGAAAAGATTCAGTCGGGAACATAGTGCTCGAGCTTACAATAGGACCAGTTGAATTTACTATGGAATTCCAGGTGCTCGATGTGGCAGTTTCTTACAATCTGTTGTTAGGTCGACCCTGGATTCATGCTACCAAAGCGGTCCCGTCCACTTTGCATCAAATGGTTAAGTTTGAATGGGATAGACCGGAAATTGTTGTGCATGGCAAAGATAATTTCTGTGTTCCCAGTGATGCCATTGTTCCGTTCATAGAGTTTGAAGACGACAAGGGGCCATGGGTTTATCAGGTTTTTGACACGGTATTGGTAGAGAAAATTCCTGAAGAGAAATGTGTGCCGACTCCAAGGGTAGCTGCTGCATTAGTCATGGTAGACGTTGAAATGTCGAAAATGGTTTTGTACCGGGCAAGGGTTTGGGTGCATCTCTGCAAGGTATCGTACAACCGGTTTCTCTTCCTAAAAACTTGGATACATTTGGTCTGGGGTTCAAGCCCACAGTCGCAGACGTGAGAAGAGCCAGAAAAATGAAACAAAGAGCATGGGACCTTCCAAAGCCAGTCCCGCGTCTTTCCAGATCATTTGTTACGCCTGGTACCAGAAAGCGCCCAGTGACTATGGTTTCCAGTTCGGTGGTTGATGTGTATGGAGATTTGATGGAAAGGTTTGAGAGGATATTCGACGAAGTGAACACGGTGGAAGCTGGAGAGGGTTCTAGTAAGGCGGATGTGCAATTTGTTGGGCCTAGTGCAAAGATTAACAATTGGGAAGCTACTCCTCTCCCCACCAGGAAGAAGTTTTGGTAGTTTGCTTTGATTTTCTTTCAGTTTATCTGGATTATCCTAGGGTTGTCGTTTAGATTCTATGTTCCGTCTGTTTGGATGTATAAGCCATGTTATCTCTAATTTCAATGAAATGAAATTTCCCTTTTTCTCCCTTCCTGATAGTTTTATTTTTGTTTTTCTTTTCTTCCTTGTACAGTTCTTTTTATGTTGGCTTCAATGATATGACATGCATGCGGAATCTCCGGCCCAGTATTAAAAATCAATCTAATTCTGAAATAGTAATTCAAGAAATAGAATGTGATGTTGAATCGGAATATGATGAGGATGAAACCTTTGAAGAGATTAGTAAAGAATTAAGCCATTTTAAAGAAAAACCCAAGCCTAACCTGAGTGATACAGAAGCAATCAATTTAGGGGGCCAAGATAATGTCCTGGAAACTAAAATAAGTGTCCATCTTGAACCACAACTCAAAGAGGAGATAATTAAAACATTGTTCGAGGATAAAGATATTTTTGCATGGTCCTATGATGACATGCCAGGTCTAAGCATTGGCTTGGTGGTTCACAAATTGCCTACTGATCCGGCATTTTCCCCTGTCAAGAAGAAGCTGAGGAAATTTAAAACTGATATGAGTGTGAAAATTAAGGAAGAGGTCACCAAAGAGTTTGAGGCCAAAGTCATTCGGGTCACCCGGTATCCCACCTGGTTAGCCAATGTTGTGCATGTGCTGAAGAAGGATGGTAAGACCAGGGTATGTGTTGATTATCGAGATCTCAACAAGGCAAGTCCCAAGGATAACTTCCCATTGCCTAACATCCATATATTGATCGATAATTGTGCCAAACATGAAATTGGTTCTTTTGTGGATTGTTATGCGGGTTACCACCAGATCTTAATGGATGAGGAGGACGCAGAAAAGACAGCATTCATCATGCCATGGGGAACGTACTGCTTTTGGGTCATGCCATTTAGTTTGAAAAATGTTGGGGCAACCTACATGAGGGCAATGACAACCATATTTCATGAAATGATACACAGGGAGATCAAGGTTTATGTGGATGATGTGATTGTAAAGTCTAGAAAGCAGTCTGACCATGTCAGAGATCTGAGAAAGTTTTTCCAAAGGTTTTGCAGGTACAATCTCAAGCTCAATCCTGCAAAATGCGCATTTGGTGTTCCGTCTGGAAAGTTGTTGGGATTCATAGTCAGTCGCCGAGGCATTGAATTAGACTCGTCAAAGATCAAAGCTATCCAGGAATTGACACCCCCAAAGAATAAGACTGAGGTGATGAGTCTGTTGGGGAGATTGAATTACATCAGCCGGTTTATCGCTCAACTCACGACAACTTGTGAGCCTATCTTCAAATTGTTAAGGAAAGATGTTGCAGTCAAGTGGACAGATGAATGTCAGGAAGCCTTTGATAAGATAAAAGGGTACTTGTCAAACCCACCTGTGTTGGTCCCACCAGAACCAGGGAGACCTTTGATTCTATATTTGACAGTCTTGGATAATTCATTTGGATGTGTGTTGGGACAGCATGACATCACTGGCAGGAAGGAGAAGGCCATATATTATCTCAGCAAGAAGTTCACATCTTATGAGGTTAAGTACACTCATCTTGAGAGGAAGTGTTGCGCCCTAAATTGGGTAGCCTAGAAGTTAAAACATTATTTGTCATCTTATACCACTTACCTCATCTCTCGCTTGGATCCGTTGAAGTATATCTTCTAGAAGCCTATGCCTACGGGAAGACTCGCAAAGTGGCAGATTTTGCTCACAGAATTTGACATTGTTTACGTGACTCGGACTGCAATGAAAGCACAAGCATTGGCCGACCATTTGGCTGAGAATCATGTGGATGAAGAATACGAACCTTTGAAGACTTATTTCCCTGATGAAGAGGTAATGCATATTGATGAGTTGGAACAAGTTAAAAAGCCAGGATGGAAACTTTCTTTGATGGGGCTGCTAACATGAAAGGCATTGGGATAGGAGCGGTACTTGTTTCTAAAATAGGGCATCATTACCCTGTTACGGCTCAGCTTCGGTTCTATTATACTAACAACATGGCTGAGTACGAGGCATGCATTCTGGGTTTGAGGATGGCTGTGGATATGGGTGTCCAGGAAGTTTTGGTTTTGAGTGACTCGGACCTTCTGGTGCACCAGATCCAGGGAGATCGGGAAACACGGGATTTAAAACTCATACCGTATCGACAATGTTTACATGATCTTTGTCAGCGATTCCAGTCAATAGAGTTCAGGCATATTCCGAGGATTCATAATGAGGTCGCTGATGCCTTGGCTACTCTGGCGTCAATGTTACATCATCCGGATAAGGCTTATGTTTACCCGTTGCATATTCAGATCCATGACCAACATGCTTATTGTAATGTGGTGGAAGAAGAACTTGACGGTGAGCCTTGGTTTCATGATATCAAGGAATATATTAGGATGGGGGTGTATCCAGTACAAGCCACAGACGATCAAAAGAGAACAATTAGGTGATTGGCAAGCGGCTTTTTCTTCAGCGGAGGGGTTTTGTACAAAAGGACTCCAGATCTTGGATTGTTGAGATGCATAGATGCTAGGCAGGCCACAACTATTATGACCAAAGTACATTCTGGAGTCTGTGGACCGCACATGAGTGGGTATGTGTTGGCAAAGAAGATTCTCCGGGCAAGTTATTATTGGCTCATTATGGAGCGAGATTGTATCAGTTTCGTGCGTAAATGTCATCAGTGCCAAGTGCATGGAGACTTGATTCATTCTCCACCATCTGAATTACACACGATGTCAGCACTGTGGCCCTTTGTTGCTTGGGGCATGGATGTCATTGGACCAATTGAGCCAGCAACATCCAATGGGAACAGGTTCATTCTGGTGGCCATTGATTATTTCACCAAGTGGGTTGAGGCTAAAATATTCAAGTCTGTAACCAAGAAGGCAGTGGTTGATTTTGTGCACTCACATATCATTTGCCAGTTTGGGATATCGAAGGTAATCATCATAGATAACGGTGCTAATCTCAATAGTCACCTAATGAAAGAGGTGTGTCAACAGTTTAAGATTGTGCATCGCAATTCCACCCCATATCGTCCCAAGGCGAATAGAGCAGTCAAGGCAGCTAACAATAACATAAAGAAAATACTTCGAAAAATAGTGGAGGGTTCTAGGCAGTGGCATGAAAAGCTGTCGTTTGTATTGCTGGGTTATCGCACTACTGTCCGTACTTTAGTGGGGGCAACTCCCTATTTGTTGGTGTATGGCACCGAAGATGTGATACCCGCAGAAGTGGAAATTCCATCACTTCAAATTGTCGCGGAGGCTGAGATCGATGATGAGGATTGGGTCAAAACCCGCTTGGAATAATTGAGTTTGATCGATGAGAAGAGACTGGCAGCAATGTGTCATGGCCAGTTGTATCAACAGAGAATGGCAAGAGCATACAATAAGAAGGTGCGTCCACGAAAGTTTGAAGTGGGTCAGTTAGTATTGAAACGCATTCTTCCTCATCAGGTTGAAGCAAAAGGAAAATTCGCCCCAAATTGGCAGGGGTCGTTCGTTGTAACTAGAGTGTTGTCTAATGGTGCATTGTATTTGACAGATGTAGAAGGCAAATGTATAGAAATGGCTATCAATTCTGATGCAGTCAAGAGATACTATGTATGATTTCTTTGTTTGATTGTACTTGTTTGTATTTGGCATGTTTTGAATATTGAAATGACGAAGGCATTTTGTTATGCTATCTAAACACTTCATCCCTTGTCACCCCCTTTGAGCCTTATTTATTTTCTTTCATACTCCTCTTTCGGAATCAGTAACAAATATCAGGAATACAGGCATAAAATATAAGTAAAGGAAGGAGAGAAAAATAGAAAGAAAAGAATGAAGAGAGAAAGAAAAGAATGGAAAAGAATGAAAAGAAAAAAGAAGAATAAGAAAAACAACAAAAGAGATAAGAAAGCAAAAGAGAAAGTAAAAAAGAGAAAAAGAAAAATCACAACAACAAAGCAATTCCTATGTCATGAACTACGTTCGACTTGATTCCTTTTAAGGATATGTAGGCAGCCTCACGGTTCGGTCCCATCAAAATAAAAATCCAAAAGTCCCCAAGCAAGAAATTGGGGTAGAAGTTGTGGTTGTTGCAAGAAATCTGATTCTGAAAGTTGTAATTTTTAACCCATTTGAGTTGTTTTGAGCCTTTTATACCCTTTCTTTCTAACCCCATCCAAAATCCCACATTACGGTCCAAAGAAAGACTTTCTGATCAGCCTTCGAAAAATGCCAAGTCGAGCAGGTAGAGAGGATTCATAGCAGGGGCAACACTCTGGTCCAAATAGGAAAAAGAAATCAAAATGAGTCAGAGTCTTATTGGTGAAAACCCCCATGGGCATTGTAAAGTGATGGGAGCAGGGAGAAATAAAAATGAGAGAGAGTCTTATTGGTGAAAACCCTCATGGGCACCGTAAGGCGACGGGAGCAGAGAGAAATAAAAATGAGAGTCTGGTTGGTGAAAACCCTCATGGGCACCTTAAGGCGAAAGTAAGTTGACGGATGAACGAATGAAAGGGTTCTGCTGGTGAAAACCTTTCAAGGCACTGTAGGATGAACAAGGTCACGATTTGGGTGAAGAAATCAGGTTATGGAAATTCCGAGGCAACAAAGTATGGCAACTGAAAGTTGATTGGTTGGACAGATTGGGCCGATTAATCCGAAATGCATGTCATGATCATTGGTGCCAGCTGCTCTACTCAGATAAGTCTCTTTTCCTTTTCCTCTTCATATAGTCTTCCAGTTTTAGATTTTCTTATCCTTAACTCTGAAAGTCATTGCATTTCATTTCTTTGGGTTTATTTCTCTAAGATGTTCCCAATGTCAGTTTTGTTGGAGCAAGTAAGAAAGAATTTCAAAGCTTACTACCAACGTCCAAATGTGCAAAGCACAATGTGGCTAGGACATACCAAAGACAGCATGATGTGAAGTGGGATATAAGGAGTCACCGAAAGTTTCATCGGTGGAATGATTCAGTAATTTCATGGGATATGCAGAGTTTCAATTAAAAGGGTCAGAGGTGTGAAACAATGGTTCGGGTATAGAACACTCGGGTCATCCAAAGTCATGGGGGTTTTGAAAGTCAGTCGGAAAGTCAAGCGGATCAGGGCCAGTGCGGGAAGCCAGTCAAAAAAACAATGCAGAGGAGAGACCTGCAGCAAGAATGCCATCAACTAACCGCCACATTTTAAACTGACAAAATTTTTCTTTGATTAAAAACAGGGGCAGGAAATTTCGGTTGTTTCGGAGAAACCCTCCGTGGAGAAAGGCAGTCACCAAACAGGTTTGATTTTTGATTTTCAAGACCCTCCTGGAAAATGGTACCTAGTTTAAAGT
The DNA here is from genome assembly GCF_000715075.1 of Nicotiana tabacum. NCBI lineage: Eukaryota > Viridiplantae > Streptophyta > Magnoliopsida > Solanales > Solanaceae > Nicotiana > Nicotiana tabacum. Next base: position 142,231,955 of record NC_134082.1, read on the forward strand.
TTAGAAATAGCATAATCTAGCATAAATGTATCCCAGCAGAATATAAGTTGGATTAGAAGTTTGCATGTTCGAGATAGAATTCAATTAGGAGTTTCCAGGACCCTCCTGAATAATGGGACTTAGCTTTAAGATTTCGATTAGATAACAACACTTAGCATAAACTCTGCTGTAGGGTAGTATAATTCAGCCATGAAAGTTGTCACCCTTAAGATAAAATTTGACCTTTGATTTTCCGGACCCTCCTGGATAATGGGGAGTAGTTTAAAAACCCTCTTAGATAACGAAATTTAGCAGAAGTCACACCTTTAGAAGATATAACTTAGATTTAAAAATTGTCGTTTAATTAAGAGTTGTCAGGACTCCCCTGGATAATGGGACCTAGCTTGCAAATTCTTAGTAATATTTGATAACATAATGTAGTTTTACACTCACATTTGTTGCCAGCCACCAAACTGGGGCAGAAAATGTTCTTTGTTTTTGTCTGTTTTGTTGAATTCAGGAGCCCGCCTGGAGAGCAGGGAATAAATTTCAAGTTAGAGGTCAGGAGCCAACCTGGAGAGCAGGGAATACATTTCAAGTTTAGCAGTCAGGAGCCCGCCTAGAGAGCAGGGAATACATTCAAGTTCAGCAGTCAGGAGCCCACCTGGAGAGCAGGGAATACATTTCAAGTCAGCAGTCAGGAGCCCGCCTGGAGAGCAGGGAATACATTTCAAGTCAGCAATCAGGATCTCACCTGGAGAACAAGGGAGTATAACTCAAGTTTTAGCTTTCAAGTTCTTATTGATATTTGGTAATGTGGTTCGTTTTACACTTACATATGCGTCCAGATACCCAAAATGGGGCAGAAAATTTTTCTTTGTCTTGTCTATTTTGTTGAAGTCAGGAGCCCTCCTGGAAAGCAGGGAATACATTCAAGTTTAGCAATCAGGAGCCCGCCTAGAGAGCAGGGAATACATTTCAAGTTTAGAAGTTAGGAACCCGCCTGGAGAGCAGGGAATACAGTTCAAGTTAGAATTTAGGAGCCCGCCTGGAGAGCAGGGAATACATTTCAAGTTAGAAGTCAGGAGCCCGTCTGGAGAGTAGGGAATACATTCAAGTTTCAACAGTCAGGCATCCATCTGGAGAAAAGGAAAACATCTCAGATTACAAGTTAAGGCGGCAGCGAAGGGATTTCACCGAGAGAATACAAGTCAACAAGGCTCTCTTGTAAACACAAGAAGCAAGTTTGAAGATATAGATAGGATCTCTTGTAAACTCATAGATCATAGTCTAGTCTAGTTTCTTTTATTTTGACATGGTGTAATAAGGGGGGGTTCAGTAAGCAGCAACAGTGAAATCACAGCCTCATGGTAGTCCCAACTACCAGACATTCCTGAACTACACTACCCTGATTCCTTTTTAGCCAAGGGTATGTAGGCAACCTCAGAAGCAGGGTGCGGTCAACTCTTTCAAAAATGCTTTCCACGGAGTATTCAAATGGACAAAAATCGCTCGTATCCGCTCACTTTATCTTTACCCAAAAACTCTACGTGTTTCAGAGCAAAGAGGGGCAGTTGAGAGCACGTGATTTTTGCCTCGCATGAATTACTCCTACAGAGTTCCTAAAAGTAGGATTTTTCCTTTAATTATTTGATTTTTTAGGTAATATTGCATGATTTTGTGTTTATTTGCATTTTTGTGTGTATATTTAGTTTATATAATTCATAAAAAATACAAAATATGTTGCATTTTCATTTAGGGCTTTATTTTATATTTTTAGATTTATTAGTTAATTAATGTTACAAAAATTGAAAGAAAATCACAAAAATAACTCTTGTTGCATTTTACTTTTTACTTTTTTCGAATTTATCATAGTTTTTATTTTTAAATTAGGACTTAATTAATTTTTGAGAAGCAATTAGTTATTAAGTTAATTTTCAAGATTAAATCAGATTTTTACCTTTTTATGTGTAATTAACAAATTTTGAAAAAAAGAAAAAAAAAGTAAAAAAAAAAGAAAAAAAAAGAAGAGAAAATAAAAATAAAAAGAGAGTATTTAATATAAAGACCCAATTTGGGCCAAATCCACCCTAACTACCCGTTCAAATTGCCCCACACCCGGTCTAGTCCAGTAAAACACCCGATCTGATCTCCCCCTCATCGAAACGACCCCGTTCCACTTAAAATGAAGCTGGATCGTCGAGGTTTTTCTCATCCAACGGCTGGGAAGTGAGGTCGTTGGAGTATATAACTGCCCTAATGCCCCTACCCACCCTATTTCTCATCTCTCAGACGAACCTCTCTCAAAGACCAGCCCAGAAACCCTAGCCGCCGCCTGAAGTTCCCATCGCCATCGCCAGCGGCGCCACTCCCTTTCCCCACCAAAAATACACCCTTGAATCCTCTCCTCCACCCCACCACGAATCTTCAATCGCCTTCCCTTGAAACTCCCTGGAGCGCCTCGAATCTTGATTTAAAAGGGAAACCCTAGCGCCGCCCTTGTTCTCTCCGGTGGTGGCGTCACCTCTGTTCAGCCCCAAGTTAACACCAAAGTAACCCCTCACCTCCTTCTTTCCGAATCCATAGTCTGTTTCCTTCAAATGGCTCTAGAACCTGTCGAATCTCGTTTTGAAGTCAAGGTCGTAGGGTGTCAAGGTCAGAGCTTGGGTGGATTAGGACCAAAACGAGCCTTGGTCATGTGTTTTCATTTGAGAACACATGATCGAGGCCCCTTTTCGGTCAGAATCAATTTTTTTTAAAAAGAAAGAAGAAATTTGAAAGCCAGCCATCATCTTAGGTATTTCTGCTAATTTTCTTTCTGGTTTTTGCATGATTCTTGTAATTGTTTCCTTTATTTAGTTTTATTTTGATAGGCTGTTGATTGTCTCTACATCCGTTTCTTCAGAATTGCATCTGTATGTGTTCGTGTCACATGAATTTGGTCTTCATTCTAATTGTGTTTTAGTTTGTTAGCCCTTGTTTTAATTCTGGCCTAAAGAGGGGGGAAGGCTATTTAATTTAGGGGTTTTCTTTGATTTCGAAATGTTTTGGTCATTTTATGAAGGTTCTGTCATGAATTTGGTTTGGAATTTTGAAATCCAAATTGTTTTGAAAGCCCAAAGGATGGGGTTCATTCTAATGGGTCATCCCAGGGTCGACTTGACCCATAACCCATCTGAGACTTGATGTAAAAACAGGTTAGCAAAGGGGTAATTGGGGCAATACACTGAGAAAATCTCTTAAGTAACTATCTGAGAAGCTTCCTAGAAGCTGCATAATATACTTACTTGACCAACAAGTCAGTAAATGAAGGACTAAGAAGCAAAAAGGAAAATTTAAAAAGGACTAAAAATGAAAAACTGAACCTTTAAGGTTGCCCTAGTAGCTTGCCTATAAAGGCATTGTTACTTAGAACTCAAGTCAGAATTTAGAGCTAAAAAATCAGAAAGACACCAAACAACTAAAATTTAGGGAAGAAAATACTATCCATTGGAATGTTGCCCTAAATTTTAAGTTGTTCTTAGATTACAAAACAATTTCTGAAGCCTTTTGAGTGAAAATGGCTTGATCTTGTGCTGGAAAAGCTTTGGGGTTTAGTTTTGTTTGAAGTTTTCACTGTTCCATTGATCTTTTGTTTGGGTTTCTGAAAGTTTTCAAAGTTTTGAAGCATTTTTGGTCACTTGAGGTTGAGTATGAATTGATTTGGGTTTGGAAACTAGTTCAAAGTTGGGTCCTGGGGTTTGTTGTGAGTCAACCTATGTTAAGTTTGGGTTTTACTGATTGTTACTCAAATCTGTTGCTGTGATACTAAGCTGCTAGCTGACTAACCCTGCTTGGTTTTGGTTCTATCTCATTTCAGGTACACATTGTAAAGCTATTGTTTGTTGAATGTTGGATTTGAAGAATAAAAATGAGAAAGAAGGACTTGAAAGGCCCCATTTCAACTGTCTTTTACTCCATTCTGTTTCACTTTGGATTTCTTTTCTATTTGAGCATGCTATACTATTTAGATAATCTGTGTGTTAAGTAGATAACTTCATTTGTAATTAAATCGAGACTGTTGTAAGATTGAATACACAGTTTTTGGTATCCAGACATGTGGAAGTAGTCTGATTGGTCTTGTTGAAATTAGTACTGAGTTATTCTTTAGTGTGGTGTTAGTTTAGTCGTATTCAATTGCTCATGTGTTCACCCATTAGTTTAGCTGAATGTGTTCTTGAACTTCTGAGTATTGCAATTGTGATTTAAGGAAAATGATCTGTAGTATTACAATAATAGGTTTAGTTTCATTTTAATTTGATTATGAGCAGGTGTAATTGGAACTCGTGGGTTTGTAATGTTCAATCAATAGTTTCAAACTTGAAGAACAAAAGCTCAATTCCATTTATATGTAGTTGTTAACGGAAACGTAAGTAGTGCTTTGGGCTGTAAAATTGAATGAAATTTGGCCTTTGGGTTGCTGCTTGGGTTCGACCCAGTAACCCCTTTTGCTGGCTGAAGCCGGGTTTGCTTTAATTTGGGTTCTCACATAAACTTTAGCTTGGACTGATGATCATTTGCCATTAAAAGAGTACTACAGTCTATTGGGTCTCACAGTAGGCCCAAATTTAGCTTTTAAAACATTAATTCTTCCCCTCAAAAGGTATATTTTGTTAGTTTGCACCATAATATAGTCTTGGCCTTTTAATGTTTAGATAGTTGAGTTTCTTCTTTAAATGATTGAGGTGTTCCATACTAGATAACACAAATAGTTTAAGGCCCTCCGGGATTTAGTTTGAATATCCCTTAAAATTGAAACTGAGGTGCGCCACGCAAAAATAAAATCCCAAATGTATGGCCTCGCTTAATTATATCTTTTCGAATTCTTAGAACTCAAGGCGTGCCATTTAGTAAATTTCCATGGCCTTCGCAAACTTGAAAGTGCGGAGTTGCTTTAGGCACGTTATTTTAATAATTTACTTTCCTAAACTCCGGTGTGCATTTATGTGACCCAAATCCAAATCTCAACAGCGTTAGATAAAATGTGTTGTGGACTGCGGGTGTATTTATGTGACGTGGTTCGAAACACGTTTTATGCGACATTGAAATTTTCCTAAAATTAATTAATTAAAAGCGGTTTAAAGTTAAAAATGTGCATAGGTTTAAAAGTGTATTAATATCAGATAAGTTGAATATAGCAGTTGAGCGACCGTGCTAGAACCACGGAACTCGGGAATACCTAACACCTTCTCGCGGGTTAACAGAATTCCTTACCCAGATTTCTAGTTCGCGGACTGTAATACAGAGTCAATCTTTTCCTCGATTCGGGATTTGAACCAGTGACTTGGGACACCATAAATTATCCCAAGTGGCGATTCTGAATTAATAAATAATCTCGTTTCGATTGTCACTTTAAGTTGGAAAAAACTCTCTTATATCCTTTCCGGGGTGTAGGTATTGGCCACGTCGTAACATCCCCACAGGTCAAATTTCTCCAAAAGAACGCATGAAGTCCGCTTATCGAGGACGCGTCCGGTCGCGACCCCGACAAGCGGAGGGACTAACTGTATGGGTCCAAATTTGATCGACCACGATCTATGACGAGTACGACAAATGACCGGGTACTTTCGAATCAGCGTCCCGAGGGTGACGACCCTAGGGCGAAAGAAGAGATTGTAAGACCCTTGTAGTAGTGTAAGCCCATTAGGGGACATTAAGATTATTCTGCTAAATATTCCTTGTATTTTGTTTCTTATAATTCGGAAGGGCTTTGACGAGTGTCTGGCGTATATGATTTAAACTCGTACTCTGTCAAATAGTAGTATAGAAAGATGTCGAACCCACAGAGATTGGTTTATTTAGTCTACAGACGTTTCTTGTTTTAATTATTATTTGAGAAAATCAGAAAGAGATGAGTTGTGAATTAACTAACTAAAAATGCACGAATAAAGCAATAGAAAATACTTTGTTTTTCACAAATATAATAAAAAGGTGTTGGAATCTTGACTTCACTTAATATTTCTATACAGTAGAATCATTATTCTTCAATTTCTATTTCTCAAAAATGTATAAATGCCTCTCACGATTATAAATATATATTATTACTTAAGTTGAATAATTAATCGCACTCCTTTCGGTTATACAAATTAATCTTCAAACTAGTAATATTAAAGAACCAGAAATATATGATTGAACTAAAACACGCTCTTGTTAGTAAGTCCCTTTCGGTTACCCTACTTGTTATAACTGATTATTACACTATTCACCTCTCTCGATTACAAATAAGTGTAAAATTAATTATAACATAAAAGAGATAGATGTTACTCAATAAATATTAATATTTATCAATACTACACTTAACTATATTATTTCTTCCGCCTCTTTCGATTACAAAATAAATAAATAGTTAATATGTAATACAAGATGGATAGATATTAATAAATTAAATAACTTCTAACTGTAAAAGCAGATAAAAGTTAAATAAATTCTAGCTCAAACATGTGAATTTGAGGAATAATATCAACTATTATATAGAAATATTAAGATCTGTCTTTTTCCCAACACAAGAAAAGTTACTCCATACTGGAGCTAATACCGCTAACGGAAATAATCTTGCCCATTAAATAAGAAAATAGAAAGAAATATTCAAGAGAATAATTCCTCCTATTTAATTAAAAACAGGAACTAGGGTAATTTCCAATACTACAATACATTCGGAACTAGAAATGAAACCACTGTAATGGCTAAAAGAAGAAACAGAAGCAAAACTAAAGAACACAGAGAAAGAAAAACTATCTGCTCAATATTCCCCTCCTATCTTTTCCTTCACGAACGATGCCTTTTTATAGGCAAGCCATGACAAGGTTTTCAGTTATCTTCTGGATATGAACTTGTCATGGCTGGTTGTGGCCTTGTTATGCTTGGTTATGAGCTTCTTTGGTTATGGATCGGTTATAGTTTGTTGTAACCGGTTGTGATTCGATTTTATTTATTATTATTTTTTAAAATAAATAAATAAATATATATATATATATATATATATATATATATATATATATATATATGTAAGTACTAATAATAACGAAAGATAAGAAATAAGCCATTTTAGTTGTAAATGTGCAAAGTACCAAAATAACTTACATTAAACATACATTCAGGGTTTCATTGCAACCAACAGGTTAGACTATGTACAAGCTATTACCATAACTATCAAAATGATGTTACCTGTTGGATGAACACCTGACAACAAAAAGACACCATAACATTTTTAACAAAGAAATGATTGAGTAGAGTTCAACCATCCCCACATTTGGACTATTCATCCTCCTGGATGAACAATGTAAATGTTACTGACCACCATTTCTTGTTTCATAATTATTGAGAAAGTCAAAATCAACTTCAAAGTCTCCAATTCCATCGCGTTGCAAAGGGACAGAGGGTCTCTCACCTATAAAATTAGTTGAACTTACTCTTTGTGGAACGAAGATTGTCTGGGGTGCTGGCGGTATTGGCACTGAAAGCTCTGGAGTTGGATATAATCTCGCACCTTGGAGACTGCTACTTCCCGGATCTGCAAAAGAATAATGCTGAAAACTTGAATTGTCAAAACACCTCATAGCATTATTAACATGGCGCGTGAAATTTCCAATCATATGGATGGTGGGGGAAGTGGCTGCAAATTCATTTCGCAACGTCTGATAATGAAAAGATTGACAACTTTTAGCTTCAGCTAATTCATTCAGGACATGTGCCATATTTGCCGCTAATCTTTCTTCACGAATTTTTTGTTCACTTTTGTAATCGTCCAATTGTTTTTTTCATTTCAGCTTGTCCTTGTAGCAGTTGTTTCATACAAGTCATAACATCATGTGAAGAAGCACTTGCATTCGAATTCTCCGGCTTTGCTGGACCTCGAGGTGGTTTTAAAAAATTCAAGTAACTCTGTTCTAAGAGATAACCATTTCGTAATTCAGCAAAACCTTCCGTATCTACCTTAAACATTTTTGCCAGGCGAGTGATTGTTGATGGAAAATATAGGTGTTCACAATCGTCTCTAAAACGACAATTCATCATTCCATCAAAAATCATCCGCCCAACGTTAATCGACAAATTCTTTCTAATAGCATACAACAAAAGGACCCTTTTTAAATTATAATTGGAATTGTTCACATATGGGAATAAACAAGAACTTACGAACTTCCCCCATGTCCTTCCTGTTTCTCTCATACTTGACCCTGCTATTTGTGAAGGATATTCTTCAGTTCCTGAAATTAACTCAACCCCATTTGGACATAATTTTTAAACAGCTTTTTTCAAAAATAATTCATCCTTTCCTTCAATCTTTAGCCTGGTTCCCTCATCATGAAGGTTCCTTAAATTATAAATTTCATTTAAAATTGAAGGGTTAAAAGGTATCACTTTATTTTGAACTGTAGTTGTCCCTTCTGATTTGTTCATATTAGCATAAAACTCCAGAACTATTTCTTTAACATAAGTACCTGGGTCTTGTACAAATGATTCTCAGCCCAAAGAACTGATTTGTTTCAGTATCTCCAGTGCCTTATCTCCATCTGTAGGTAAAAATTTCATCCTCTATTCCTCAACTACTTTCCTGGAACTCTCTGAGAAAATCAAATCTATAGGATCAAGATCTTGTTTTTTCTTATGGACTTGCAAGCTATTTCCTGATTTAGTTCTCTTAAAAGAAGACATTTTTTTTAAGATTTTTTAATTTACTTATGAAAGGAATGAACAGAGAAAGAAAAGGTAAAGACACAGGCAATCTACTTTACATTGAAAATGACGGTGAGAAAAAGATGTTTGTCTTTTGGTTTTTCTTCTTTTTTCTTTTTGTTTTGGGATAGATGAATAAGGATGTAGGTGTCTTAATGTATTTATTGAGTTGAAAAGGTAAAAATATATGCTATCACTAACTTGATTTTCTCGATCACTGTGTGTGATTTGACAGAGGAGGTGTAACTAGTTTTGCGATATTCTTCTTCTATTTTTTTAAATTTTTTTTTTAAGAAATTTATATTTCAAATATCAATAATATTATAATTTTATGTACAGTGGTTAAACCATGTAAAATAAAGAAAAATATGTTATTTGGTAATCTCAGTGTAATCTACATTAACAAGGATGGTTTGATATTATTCTAATATTATATATACATATATATATATATATATATATATATATATATATATATATATATATATATATATATATAATCAAAAGTAGCTATATAATAGATTAATAGTGTATATCTATTTGTGGATTTAATGAAAGATATGACTGGTGATAGAGGTGGTTTTCTTGGAGATTGAGGTAAAAGTAAAATAGTACTAATTAAATGGACAACATTGAGAAGGAAACAAGAGCAGGTAATGATTGTAAGGTCGGGCTCAACACTTGCATTGGTATATGATAAAGGATTTACAACACTTAACCCCCCCCTCCCCCCCCCTGTTTTTTTTTAATAACATTTAAACTGTTTCAAAAGTATATCTACATTACTACGTAACTGTGAGAGTTCTTTGTTTTGTCAAATTTTTTTCATTTTTTTAAAAAAAAATTTATCATTATTATTATTTTAATAGAAATGGGAATTAGACAATGATATAGTATAAATATAGACACAATTCTTACATGATATGATTATGTAAAGGTTATAAGTACATATTATGTAATTAACATTCTCTCTCTCTCTCTCTCACACACACACACACACACATATATATATATATATAATATTTTTTTTACTTTGTTTTTTTATATATATAAAAAAACTTATTTTATTATATATATTTATTAAAAAAAATATCATATATTACTACTAATACGCACTTTTAGAGATTAAAGAGAGGGGAAGAAAATAGTTCTGAGTTTAACGTCGCCAGCTCGACTTATTTTAAAAATTAGGCAAAAAGGATTGTTGAAGCCTGTTTGTCGAAGAATTTGCTGATATAAGGCTTCAAACGATGACCGTTTACTTTGAATTTGTCTCCCCCATATGCATGTTGTACTTCAATAGCACCATAGGGGGTCACTCATGTTACTATATACGGTCCTGTCCAGCGTGACTTAAACTTTCCTGGGAATAATCTCAATCGGCTATTGTATAGCAGAACCTGATCTCCTACTTTAAAATCTTTATGGCGGATGAGCTTGTCATGCCACTTTTTTGTCTTTTCCTTGTACAATTTAGCATTTTCATATGCTGTAAGTCTTAACTCTTCCAATTCATCAAGCTGCAATAGACAATTTTTACCTGCATTTAGTAAGTTTAGATTCAACAATTTTATAGCCCAATATGCTTTATGCTCTAACTCTACAGGTAAATGACAAGTTTTTCCAAAAACTAGTCTATAAGGAGATGTGCCTATGGGAGTTTTATAAGCAGTTTTGTATGTCCATAACACATCATCCAATTTTAAAGACCAATCTTTTCGAGAAGAACCAACAGTTTTTTCTAAAATTCTTTTTAATTCTCTATTGGATACTTCTACTTGACCGTTTGTTTGAGCGTGATATGGGGTTCCTGTTTTATGAGTAACTCCATATCTTGACAACAAACTAGCAAATTGTCTATTTATAAAATGAGTTCCTTGATCACTTATGATAACTCGTGGAGTTCCAAATCTAGAAAAAATATTTTTCTTGAGAAAAGTACAAACAATATGAGCATCATTTTTCTAGTAGCAATTGCTTCTAACCATTTTGAAACATAGTCAACAACAACTAAAATATATTCACAGCCGTTTGAAGGAGGAAAAGAACCCATAAAATCAATGCCCCAAACATCAAATATTTCACAAATAAGGATAGAGTTAAGAGGCATCTCATCCCTTTTTGAAATGTTACCGCTTATCTGGCATTTGTCGCAAGTGGCAACGTAATTTCTTGTGTCTTTGAATAAAGTAGGCCAATAAAATCCGACTTCAAGTACTTTAGTTGTTGTCTTTCTTCCTCCGTAGTGTCCTCCTACAGCTCCATCATGGCAATGACTTAAAATATTATTCATTTCTGTTTCAGGTACACATCTCCTGATTAGGTCATCTGCACAAAATTTAAACAAATAAGGATCTTCCCAGTGATAATGTCTTGCCTCTTTTTTAAGATTTTTTCTTTGATCGTAAGAAAAATCTTTTGGAATCCACCTTCCTACTAAATAATTGGCAATATCAGCAAACCAAGGAGATCTATTTACAACTGTTGTGACAGAAAAGATATGCTCATCAGGAAATTCCTCTTGGATATCTAGTATTTCAGTAGGAGGATTCTCTAGACGTGATAAATGATCAGCTACCTGATTTTCTGAACCTTTTCTATCTTTTATTTCGAGATCAAATTCTTGCAAAAGGAGTATCCATCTTAGCAATCTAGGTCTAGCATCTTTCTTTGTTAATAGATACTTTAAGGTTGCATGATCAGTGAATACTGTAACCTTTGTTCCTATCCAATAAGAACGAAATTTGTCAAACGCAAATACTACTGCCAATAACTCCTTCTCAGTTGTTGCATAATTCATTTGAGCTTCATTGAGAGTTCTGCTGGCATAGTATATGGGTTTAAAGATCTTATTTTTCTTTTGCCCCAATATCGCTCCTACTGCTATATCACTTGCATCACACATTATTTCAAATAGTTGGATCCAATCAGGAGAGACAACAATTGGAGCATTAGTTAATTGTTCTTTGAGACAGTCAAATGCTTTTTTGCAATCATCTGAAAATTCAAACTTAACATCTTTCATTAGTAGGTTAGTCAGAGGTTTTGAAATTTTTGAAAAGTCTTTTATAAACCTTCTGTAAAAACCTGCATGCCCTAAGAAACTTCTAATACCTTTAACAGTGGTGGGAGGGGGTAATCTTGCTATAAGATCAATTTTAGCCTTATCAACTTCTATTCCTTTAACGGTGATTTTATGTCCTAAAACAATTCCCTCCGTTACCATAAAGTGACACTTTTCCCAATTAAGAACTAGATTTGTCTCTTCGCATCTTTTAAGTACCAAAGTTAAATGATAGAGACAATCTTCAAATGTCTTACCAAAAAGTGTGAAATCATCCATGAAAATTTCAAGAAACCTTTCGGTCATATCTGAAAAAATTGCCGACATGCAACGCTGAAATGTAGCAGGAGCGTTACATAGTTCAAATGGCATTCTTCTGTAAGCATACGTACCTTGAGGGCATGTGAATGTGGTTTTATCCTGATCTTCTTGAGCAATTGGTATCTGATTATACCCAGAATATTCGTCAAGAAAATAATAAAAACTATGGCCTGCAATTCTTTCAAGCATTTGGTCAATAAAAGGCAAAGGAAAATGATCTTTCCTCGTGGCATCATTAAGTCGTCTGTAATCAATACAAACTCTCCATCTTGTGACTGTTCTAGTAGGTATGAGTTCATTATTTTTATTTTTTATTACGGTCATACCTCCTTTCTTTGGCACTACCTGTACAGGACTTACCCAAGGACTGTCAGATATTGGATAAATGATACCTGATGTTAGAAGTTTCACCACTTCTTTCTTGACGACTTCCTCCATTGCTGGGTTCAGTCTCCTTTGCGGTTGGACTATTGGTTTGTAATTTTCTTTCATGAGGATCCTATGCATACAAATAGCTGGATTGATTCCTTGGATGTCTGCTATAGTCCACCCTAAAGCTATTTTATGTTTCCTCAAGACCTCTGTCAGTTTGTATTCCTGTTCTGGAGTCAAAAAAGAGGAAATGATTACCGGAAATAATTCAGATTCAAGAAAAACATATTTTAAATGAGAACGGAGATTTTTGAGTTTAATTTTTGATTGAACTTCTTCTTGTGAGATTTTCTCATTTTCTGATTCTTCTTCCAATGTTTCAGCTTCTTCTCTGATTGTGGGATTTTCTTCACTTGCGGTACCTGACTTAGCCAAACATCTCTCCAATGAATCAGTAATTAACTGATTTTCTTTGTATTCATCTACAAGGTCATCTAGTAAGTCAATTTGAAAACAAGATGATGATGACTCATTCCCAGGAAATTTCATCATTTTCTACATATCAAAAATTACTCTCTCCTCATCAACTCGCAATATTAATTGTCCTTAATGAACATCAATGATCGCTCTTCCTGTTGCGAGAAATGGTCTACCTAAAATTAATGGTACCTCAGTATTTTCTTCCATTTCAAGTACTATAAAATCTACTGGGAAAACAAATTTATCTACTCTAACGAGGACATTTTCAATTATTCCTTTGGGCCTTTTAGTACTTTGACCAGCTAATTGAAGAGACACACCAGTATCTTTCATTTCACCAAGTTCTAATTTCCTGAAAATTGAGAAAGGGATTAAATTTATTGAAGCACCCGAATCGCATAATGCCTTTTCAAAGTGAGCACCTCCCACAGTACAAGGAATTGTAAAACTTCCTGAATCACTAAGTTTCTGTGGAAGCTTATTTTGAAGTATAGCACTACATTTTTCAGTAAGCTTAACTACTGAAACTTCTTCCAATTTCCTTTTACTTGACAAAATTTCTTTGAGAAATTTAGCATATGAAGGCATTTGTGTCAAAGCTTCCGTGAAAGGTATGCTAATGTAAAGTTGCTTTAAGATATCCAGAAATTTGAAAACTATTTGTCAAGATTTTCTCTTTTCATTTTTTGGGGAAAAGGGAGGGGTACAGAGTGAGGATTTGTCATCAATTTATTTTCTTGTACCTTTTTTCCTTTATCTTTTTGTTCCTTTAGAAGTTTAGAGTCTTTTTTATTCTCACCTTCATTTACCTGTTCCGCTTCTTGTAGTGTTCCTTGTCTATCTGCATATGGGTCATCAAGAGTTTTACCTGACTGCAAAGAAATGGCTTTGAGGTGTTCCTTTGGATTTTTCTCGGTGTTGCTTGGTAGATCACCTTTTATTTGTTCAGACATGAGGGTTGCTAATTGGCTCATCTGAATTTCTAAATTCTTGATGGCTGAACTTTGACTTTCAACTTTCTCATCTGTAGCCTTAATGAATTTGTACATCATGTCTTCGAGGCTTTGTTGATGAGCTCTCTGGGGTAGTTGTTGATATTTCTGGAAATCTTGTTGCCCTCTGTTTTGATTTTGAAAACCAGGTGGTCCCTGTACCTGCTGCTTTTGATTGAAGAATCTTTGAGGATTTTCAGCACCATTTGGGTTACTCCATTGGAATCCCGGATGTTTTTGTGCCATTGGGCTACCGAATGGATAATTGTTTCTATACCCAATAATATTTACTTGTTCTTCATTTTGCGTCAAATCTTGACATTCATGATTGGGATGATTGCCTCCACAAATGTCACAATTCTCATGTTGAGATGATGATTTAGTATTTACCTGAAATGCCTCAACTTTTTGTGTTAGAGTTGCAATTTGTTGTGCTAATGAATTCCAAGCTTCAACCTGATTGACTCATGCTGCTTTCTTAACAATCATTCTGTCAAAGGGCCATTGAACAGCATTTTCTGAAATTTCATTGAGCAATTGCATGGCTTCCGCAGTAGTTTTGCTCATTATGGATCCTTCTGATGCTGCATCAATAACATTTCTAGCAGAGGGTTTAAGACCATGATAAAAAATATATAAAATATCAGGATCTTGGATACCATGGTGTGGGCATTTTCTTAGCATTGATTTTAATCTTTCCCATGCTTGGTATACAGATTCAGTATCTGTTTGCACAAAATTATTGATTTCTTGCTTCATTTTAAATATTTTTGCAGGTGAAAAATATTTATTAAGAAATTTCTGAGTCATTTGGTCCCATGTAGTGATTGAACCTCTCGGCAGACTTCGCAACCATATTTTGGCTTCATTTTTTAAAGAAAAAGGAAAAAGGCGCAACCTGATAGCGTCTGTTGTGACTCCATTATACCTGCAAGTTTCAACTAATTCAAGAAAATCAATTAGATGGGTGTGGGGATCTTCACTCGCATCACCGGTAAATTGGCACGACTGTTGAATAGTTTGAATCAAGTCTGTGCGAATTTCAAAGTTATTTGCTGCAATTGGTGGTCTCCTTACACTTGATTCTCCTTCAAAATGATCTGGCCTTGCATAATCTCTTAGTATTCTATCACATCGTGGTGCCACTTCGTCAAACTGTTCTTAAACTTGATGTGACGGGAGTTGGTTGTTGTTGTTAAGTTCTTCGTTCTCCATTTTTTCTTGTGAAGAAATTTGAGATTGTGAAACTTGTTCTTTTCGAAACAACCACAAGGATTTTTCAATTTCAGGATCGTATTCAACTAGTTCTCTCGAGGAGGAACGGGTCATACATTTCCTGAAATTTTTGCATAAAAGTCAAAATAATTAAAAACAAAAATCTCAAATTAGTAGTAAAACAATTTATTTGTAGTAGATTTTGCCAATCCCCGGCAACGGCGCTAAAAATTTGACGAGTGTCTGCCGTATATGATTTAAACTCGTACTCTGTCAAATAGTAGTATAGAAAGATGTCGAACCCACAGAGATTGGTTTATCTAGTCTACAGACGTTTCTTGTTTTAATTACTATTTGAGAAAATCAGAAAGAGATGAGTTGTGAATTAACTAACTAAAAAGGCACAAACAAAGCAATAAAAAATACTTTGTTTTTCACAAATATAATAAAAAAGTGTTGGAATCTTGACTTCACTTAATATTTCTATACAGTAGAATTATTATTCTCAATTTCTATTTCTCAAAAATGTATAAATGCCTCTCACGATTACAAATATATATTATTACTTAAGTTGAATAATTAATCGCACTCCTTTCGGTTATACAAATTAATCTTCAAACTAGTAATATTAAAGAACAAGAAATATATGATTGAACTAAAACACGCTCTTGTTAGTAAGTTCCTTTCGGTTACCCTACTTGTTATAACTGATTATTACACTATTCACCTCTCTCGATTACAAATAAGTGTAAAATTAATTATAACATAAAAGAGATAGATGTTACTCAATAAATATTAATATTTATCAATACTACACTTAACTATATTATTTCTTCCGCCTCTTTCGATTACAAAATAAATAAATAGTTAATATGTAATACAAGATGGATAGATATTAATAAATTAAATAACTTCTAACTGTAAAAGCAGATAAAAGTTAAATAAATTCTAGCTCAAGCATGTGAATTTGAGGAATAATATCAACTATTATATAGAAATATTAAGATCCGCCTTTTTCCCAACACAAGAAAAGTTACTCCATACTGGAGCTAATACCGCTAACGGAAATAATCTTGCCCATTAAATAAGAAAATAGAAAGAAATATTCAAGCGAATAATTCCTCCTATATTTAATTAAAAACAAGAACTAGGGTAATTTCCAATACTACAATACATTCGGAACTAGAAATGAAACCACTGTAATGGCTAAAAGAAGAAACAGAAGCAAAACTAAAGAACACAGAGAAAGAAAAACTATTTGCTCAATATTCCCCTCCTATCTTTTCCTTCACGAACGATGCCTTTTTATAGGCAAGCCATGACAAGGTTTTCAATTATCTTCTGGATATGAACTTGTCATGGCTGGTTGTGGCCTTGTTATGCTTGGTTATGAGCTTATTTGGTTATGGATCGGTTATAGTTTGTTGTAACCGGTTGTGATTCGGTTGTCCTTTGTCATGGCAGATCGCGTATTCTTTAACACCATATTTTACTCTGCTTTAGCTTGTACGTTTTTCTAAAAAAAAATTCTCTGTAATCTTCTCGTTCCCAGACCAATCCTTCTTTAACTTTTCCTGCATAATTTAGACAAAAGTATGGAAGAAATATGATAATTTTTGTGTTTTTACAAAGAAATTATATGTTTAAAAATCAAGTAAAATGCACTTATCAGGTTTCTCTCTAGTATATAAAGGGGACAAAAAACCTTGTAAAAAAAAGGACTCGGGGAAGCTTACTAATCTTGAATGAAAAGAAACTTTGCAACTCTCTTCCCTTTACCTATTATTCTAGAGATTATTATCTTCAGCTACGATTTACCTCTTCATCTTTGATTGATTTGTTCAAAAAGGTTTTAACATCTTTTGAGTCAAACACTTACTTCTAGCTATAAGGAGCTTTAATATATCAGCTTGCCTGGTACTTACCAATGCTTTGATTAAAATTGCCATAGAATCAGCTGAAACGCTGTATAACAATGTCATCAATATGAAGTACTTTGTAGTATTCCTTTTCTTGTGCTTGTCTCATGTCGTTGTCCACCTAGAACGATTTCACCTTTTTTCTTCTTTTTCGTCTTATATTTTCTTAGTGATTAAGAATGAACAAGGAATCAAAATAAAGAGAATGCATATATATAAATTCAGAATACATCAGTTTTACTCTGAAATCTTATAATTTGCTTGAGCTTTGCCTTAATTAGTTGGGACATTTGTAATTATTGGGATGTTAGTTTAGGAGTTGTTCCCAGATTTAGCCTTTTGTAATATGTCCAAGGTACCGTAGATCGATATGATAAGGTTGAAACACAATATCATCATTATTTTGATCTGTATATCTAGATTCTATTAACGGGACCAGGAATAAAAACTAAAGTAGATTCAACTTTGGGGACAAAGATTCTTGGCTTTTGAAGTGGTGGTGGCGTGGTGGGGCAGGTATATGATAAAAGGATTGTAGGGCAGAGGATAAATGAGAGGAGTGCTTAGTAATGATAAATTGGATATAAATCCTACGATTGCAATAAGATAATAAGTAAAACATATAATACGGTGTGCTTAAGTAAATTTAGTTTTTTATGTTTTTTGCTGGAAGAAAAAAAATCAAGAAATCCCGCACTATATTTGCCAAGATTGTTTTGATTTGACATAGTAATTATCTATAGAACAACCTGAATTAGGGGTGTCAAATAGGCGGGTTGGACCGATTTTAGGCGAGTAAAAATGGGTTGAGTTAATAATTTGGTGGAAAATGACCTGCCCAAAAGTTACTTAGGGTGGGTTGGGTCAAGATGTGCTAAAATTTGGGTAATAACCCACCCCGCCCAACTCTTATCAATCTTTAGTTAGTATATGTTATTTTCTTATGAATGTATAATTACCAAATAAGACTTTTTTTTTCTTTTTGTTATGGTCGACTTTTTTTTCTTTTTGTTATGGTCATATATATATATATATATATATATATATATATTAAAGGAATAAAGTTACTATATATATAAGCATTATGGTTAAGCCAAGTGGTAAGATATTAAAAAGCCACTTGGCAATATTAAAGAGAGTTTATAAGGATATTATCAAATAAGGAAAAATTGTTTAAGAACTATATATGTAATCTCATTCCAAAATTAAATTATTTGGATTGGGAATACTTTTTCTGTTGAAATATAAAAGAATATTACTTTTAAAATTTGTATTTAAATTCCAGGATCTAGGATAAGATAGTTATAAAAATAACTACATGCGTAAAAATAGATAATAAAAATTAAAAATAATAAAATTAAAACTGAATATTTTATGTTAAAAATAAAAGAGAACAAAAATTTAAGCTTGAAATAGCTACATATGCGTTAAGCTATACGTTTTAGATTTATGTATCTTTTTCTTATGTGTAATAATAAAATAATAATAATCTATATATATTCTAAATATTTATTTTGTTAAATCAAATTAATTCAAAACTTATCCAAGCTTTTGAATTAAAAATAATAATAAATCATATCTTATCCAAGCTTCTGAATTGCAAAATAAAACTCCAAAAATAAAAAAATACCTTGAGATCCTGGCAAAGAACAAGGTATGGGCATATGCACTTTTATTTATTTTGTCTATTATTGGATTAAACAAAAAATGAAATAATTATATAATGATGTGTATCCTTTAATTTTATATAGATTTTGTTATATTTATGCACACTGCATTTTAAAATAAAATAGCAACTAAATTTTATAAAAATAATATGATATATCATATTATAATTTCATAAGACTAATATCTTTTAAAATATTCGTGCATCGCGCGGGTTCTAACACTAGTTACATATCAAACAAAATAAATAAATTTATTTCTAAGATATTTTGGCAAAGTTACTCATGGATCAATTTAAGCTAAAAATCAATCCAATTTTAAATGGGTTGAGTTCAATAAATAGGCGGATCAATAATCAGCCCAACCTTGAGAGGGTTAGACGGGTCATTTGGGATTGGGATCAATATAGACCTAGAATTCATCAATTGTCATGCTTAATAAATTGGAATTTTTACCTCATATAGCAAAGGCTAACACCTTATTTATTTTAAATAAATATCATTTTAAAAAATTATATTTTATAGATGCATTTTAATGTTTATAGCAAAATACCTAATTTTGGTTAGATCCTACTCCTAAGCCACTAAATACGTTATTCAGTTATACTATTTTCTTTCTCTCTTTACTTTGATACATACTATTCTCTTCCCCCATTGCCTGAAAACACGATGCTCAATCTCAAAATTTCTCTCACTCACATCACCTACCATTAGTCAAAAACCCCTTGCTCTCTCATCTCTCCTCTCTCTCTAGGACGACATGGTGTAGTATAGTCTGCCATGGATGCACAACCCTCTCCATCAAGTTAACATCAGAAGGATTAAGGTTGAATCTCAAGAGCCTTTGTTTGGATCTCGTTTCCGAATCTGCCGCCTATGTTGTTCGCGAAGAAATCACTGCTGTAATAGAATTTTGGAAGATTTATTAAGATGGGGTTCCAAAAATCTATTAGCGGAGCAGAAATTTAAAGAGTTTGAGTGTGATTCTTGGAGTTGTAAAGGAACGGTAGCACAACAGTGTGTTAAAGTGCTGCTGCTTTGTGAGAAAGATGAAGATGAATAACCGCTGCCCATTTTGACATTCTTTGACCCCTCTTTTGTGTTACCTTATTATTATGAAATTTTTTTTTTTTATTCAATTTGGGGTTGAGCAACTCGATATTTTGTTAATATATTTTAATTTATTTTCAATGTATCACACTGTATTTATATGTATTTCATTGTATTCATTATCTATTTTTTCACTGTAATTCAATGTATTTCATTGTATTCACTATCTTTTTTTCATTGTATTTCAATATATCCCGCTGTATTCTATGTATTTCATTGTATTCACTGTCTCGCTATATGCCACGAATGTATTCATATATTTTTTTTAATTAATATAATTTATGTATTCCGATGTATTATATAATTTCTCTGAAGATTGCTATATTTTTGGGATATGTTTCGGTTGAGAATCTTTTTTATAACTGAAAATACAAAATTTATGTGTTGTAATTGAGTTAGTTGAGTTATATTGGGAGTCGATTATGTTAACTGATTCACTTTCTGTTTAAAAACAGTATAATCCCCTGTTTCACACCGTGAATACAGTTGAATACAATAATCTTTCCAGCTATAATCCCATGTTTCATGCCATGAATACAGTTGAATACACTCGAATACAAAAATCTGTCTAGCTGTAATCCCCTGTTTCACGCCTAGAAATGTGTCACGACCCAATCCCCGAACCCGGTCGTGATGGCGCCTCTCGTGAAGACAAGGCCAGCCAGACCAAAATGGAACACCTCTTTTAAACAGATAATCATCATAAACACTAGTAACGTATAATATAATATTCATAAATTGCGGAATTTAACGATAATAACAGCAGGAATCATCCCGACACATCCCAAACCGGGGTGTCACAAGTCATGAGCTACTACAAAATCTACTATAGGTCTACAAAGTACGGAATCCGATACAACAGTCTGAAGAAAACATAAATGATAGAGGATAAGAGAGACAAGGGGCTGCGGACGTCAACAGCTACCTCGTAACTCCAAATCACTGCCTAGTCTGGAGGGAATCAGCGCTCAGGTGCGGACTCTGCTATACCTGAATCTGCACACACGGTGCAGGGAGTAATGTGAGTACTCCGACTCAGTGAGTAATAATTACAAATAATGGCTAAAAGTATGAAAACACGTAAAGGTACAAAGCAATTCCATATCAAGCAGTAAAATCACTTAAAGCAGTAAATCAGTGAAGAAATCAAATGATATTCCTTTTTAAAACAGGTAATTTAACAGGTAATTAACAAGTAGAAATCTGCCCCTCGGGCACAGTATCAATCGCTCAGCATAGTATCAGCCCCTCGGGCTCACTCTCAGTACAATATCAGCCCTTCGGGCTACCTCACAATCACTCAGCATAATGGTCAGCCATTGTTACCTGACCAAATTTCATCATACAGTGTCATTGTTACCACTGTCTCAAATCACATAGGTATCTGCGCTCACTGTGGGTGTGCAGACTCCGGAAGGGCCCCTTACGGCCCAAGCGCTATATCAAGCCACCGCGTGGCATCATCACTCAGCATATCCTCACATCACTCAAGCCACCCCATGGCATAAATAGTATCTCAGGCCATCGGCCTCATATCACTCAGCATATCCTCACATATGACCCTCGGCCTCACTCAGTCCAGAAATCATCATAAGCCCCTTGGGCGTTAGTAAAACAGTAGTTCTCAGCCCAAAATATGATGTAGAAATATCATTTAAGTTTCAAATCTGAGTAAAAGTGGCTAAGTTTGTAAAACAGTAGATATCAACAGGACTGAGTTCAAATAATAAGTCAAGTAGTGAGGAAACAGTGATAAAAATCCCCGAAGGGTTCAAATAGTTGGCACGAAGCCCAAATATGGCAATCAGCCCAAATCATGATGATAACAAATGAATTTCAGTCAAATATTCAGTAAAGTCATCAATCGAGATGGACCAAGTCACAGTCCCCAGTTGTGAAAGACCCCATGCTCATCATCCAACGCGTATCTTGCCTAAATATAGCACTACGATGTGCAATCCGGGGTTTCAAACCCTCAGGACATCATTTACAACCATTACTCACCTCGAACTGGCTAATTCTCTAGCTCGTGACACCTTTGCCCCTCAAATTGGCCTCCACACGCGTCGAATCTATCCAAAATCAGAACGAATACGTCACAATATGCTAAGGGAACAAAGCCCAAGCGAAAACATTCGAAAAATATCAAAAATCCCGAAATTAGCAAAATCTGAGCCCCGGGCCCACGTCTCGGAATCGGGTAAAAATTACATTTTCAGAATCCTCATACCCTCACGAGTCTAACCATACCAAAATTATCCAATTCCGATACCATTTGTTCCTTCAAATCATCATTTTACATTTTTGAAAGGTTTCACAATTTTCTTCCCAAATTCCATCTCAAATCACGAATTAAATGATGAATTCAGTGATAGATTCATGTATTCTAGCCAAATCTGAGTTAAAATCACTTACCCTGATGAATTTCTTGAAAACCCTTCGAAAAATCGCCAAAATCCGAGCTCTCTAGGTCAAAATATTAAATAAAACCCAAAACCTCATATTTATAGGTACACCTCAAGTATCAGCTACCGCGGGCCACACCAAAACTCAAGTGGTTCACGCAAGCCAATGCGGTCCGCGCAAAGGCAACGTGCGGCCGCACAGGCCTCCCTTTGCAGTGATAGGCTTTAGTATTTTGGCCATAACCTTTTCTACGGATGTCCAAATTACGATATCTTTACCTTTCTGGAAACTAGACACGAAGGGCTACAACTATCGTTTTTGAATCACCTCAAAATACCTTGTGAATTAAAAGATATGAGCTTCCAAAATAGGACCAGCGGAATGTTCTTCACCGCGGCCGCACACCATTTTGTGCGGTCCGCATGACACCTACCGCGGTCGCGGCTGCTTTTGTGCTGTACGCACAGCACTCAACGCGAGCGCACCTATTTTTGTGCGGACCGAATGGGTGAGTTCTGGGGCCTGCAACCCCTGTAGACCTGCTACAGCTATGATTTTTGCACTAAAATATCCCGGAACTCCCGGAACTTCAAACCAATTGTAACAACACATCTCATGAAATCGTTCAAACTTTCTCAAAACTTCGGAATGCTCACAACAACATCAAATCACCAATTTAACATAGGATTCAGGCCTAAGAGCTCCAAGAACTCGTAAATTATGCTTTCGATCAAAAGGTCTATCAAATCTCGTCCGAATGACCTGAAATTTTGTACACACATCCCAAATGACACAATAAAGATACTGCAACTCTCGGAATTCCATTCCGACCCCTATATCAAAATCTCGCCTATCAACCGGAATTTGCCAAAATATTAGTTTTGCCAATTCAAGCCTAAATCTTCTCTACAACTCCAAAACCTATTCTGATCGCGCTCCTAAGTCATAAATCACCTCCCGAAGCTAACCGAACCTTCGGAACTCACTTCTGAGCCTTCTAACACATAAGTCAACATCCGGTTAACTTTTCCAACTTAAGCCTTCTTAAAAGAGACTAAGTGTCTCATTTCTTACCAAATCCTCTCCGAACTCGAACTAATAAATTCGATCACATAAAACACGGATAACGAAGCGTAAAGAAGTTGAAATGAGGGAAATGGAGCGGTAACTCATGAGACGACTGGCCGGGTCATCACATCCTCCCCAACTTAAACAAACATTCGTCCTCGAACGAGTCAAGAAACATACCTGAAGCCTCAAACAGATGAGGATATCTGCTCCGTATCTCCTGCTCGGTATCCCAGGTAGCCTCCTCTACGGGCCGACCTCTCCACTGCACCTTTACTGAAGCTATATCCTTTGACCTCAACTTCCGAACCTGGCGACCCAAAATAACTACTGGATCCACATCAAAGGTCAAATCATCATCCAACTGAACCGTGTCGTAGTCCAAAACATGAGACGGATCCCCAATATACTTCCGGAGCATAGAAACATGAAATACCGGATGCACACTCGACAGGCTGGGCGGCAAAGCAAGCTCATAAGCCACCTCCCCAATCCTCTGAAGCACCTCAAAAGGCCTAATGAACTAAGGACTCAACTTGCCTTTCTTCCCAAATCTCATAACACCCTTCATGGGCAAAACCTTCAGCAAGACCTTCTCACCGACCATGTAGGACACATCTCGAACCTTCCGGTCCGCATAACTCTTCTGACGTGACTGCGCTGTATGAAGCCTCTCCTGAATCACCTTCACCTTCTCTAAGGCATCCTGAACCAAATCTGTCCCCAATAGTCTAGCCTCGCCGGGCTCGAACCAACCAACCGGAGATCTACACCGCCTCCCGTACAAAGCCTCATATGGAGCCATCTGAATACTCGACTGGTAGCTGTTGTTGTAAGCAAACTCTGCAAGTGGTAGAAACTTATCCCATGAACCTCCAAAGTCAATAACACAAGCACGCAACATGTCCTCCAATATTTGAATAGTACGCTCGGACTGTCCGTCCGTCTGAGGATGAAACGCTGTGCTCAACTCTACCTGAGTACCCAACTCTATCTTCACGGCTCTCCAAAACTGCAACGTAAACTGAGTACCTCTATCTGAGATGATGGAAACAGGAACGCCATGCAACCGAACAATCTCCCAGATATAAATCCCTACCAACCACTCTGAAGAATAGGTAGTACACACAGGAATGAAGTGCGCAGACTTGGTCAGCCGATCCACAATCACCCAAATAGTATCGAACTTCTTCAAAGTCCGAGGAAGTCCAACCACAAAGTTCATAGTGATTCTCTCCCACTTCCACTCGGGAATAACCATATGCTGAAATAAGCCATTCGGTCTCTGATGCTCATACTTCACCTGCTGATAGTTGAGACACTGAGCTACAAATCCCACAATATCTTTCTTCATTCTTCTCCACCAATAGTGTTGCCTCAAATCCTGATACATCTTCGCGGCACCCGGATGAATAGAATACCGCGAGCTATGGGCCTCCTCCAGAATCTGCTCTCTAAGCCTATCCATATTGGGCACACAAATCCGGCCATGCATCCTCAACACACCATCATCACCGGTGGTCACATATTTGGCATCATCATGCTGGACTCTGTCCCTAAGGACAAGCAAATGTGGATCATCATACTGGCGCTCTCTGATGCGATCATATAAAGAAGACCGAGAAACCACACAAGCCAACACCCGACTAGGCTCCGAAATATCCAACCTCATGAACCGATTGGCCAAAGCCTAAACATCAACTGCAAGAGGTCTCTCCCCAACTAGAATATATTCCAAACTCCCCATACTCACTGCCTTTCGGCTCAAAGCATCAGCCACCACATTGGCCTTTCCCGGATGGTACAATATAGTGATATCATAATCCTTAAGCGACTCCAACCATCTCTGCTGCCTCAAATTAAGATCCTTTTGCTTGAACAAATGCTGAAGACTGCGATGATCAGTGAACACCTTACAAGATACTCCATACAAGTAATGCCTCCAAATCATCAATGCATGAACTATGACAGCCAACTCCAAATCATGAACGGGGTAGTTCTTCTCATGGGGCTTCAACTGCCGAGAAACATAAGCAATAACTCTACCCTCCTGCATCAACACACAACCAATCCCAACTCTTGAAGCATCACAATACACAGTTTATGAACCTGAAGCTGATGGCAAAACCAACACTGGAGCTGTGGTCAATGCTGTCTTAAGCTTCTGAAAGCTCTCCTCACACTCGTCCGACCACACGAATGGAGCACCCTTCTGAGTCAACTTGGTCAAGGACGATGCAATGGATGAAAATCCCTGAACAAACCGGCGATAATAGCCTGCTAACCCAAGAAATCTACGAATCTCTGTAGTTGAGGACGGTCTGGGCCAACTTTGAACCGCCTCTATCTTCTTTAGATCAACCTGTATACCCTCGCTGGACACCACGTGTCCCAAGAAAGCCACTGAACTGAGCCAAAACTCACACTTGGAGAATTTTGCATAAAGCTTCTCCTCCCTCAGTCTCTACAACACAACTCTCAAATGCTCCGCGTGCTCCTCCTGACTATACGAGTACACCAGAATATCATCAATGAATACAATAACGAACGAATCCAGATAAGGCTGAAATACACTATTCATCAAATGCATGAATGTTGCTGGGGCATTGGTTAGCCCGAAGGACATAACAAGAAACTCATAATGACCATATCTGGTTCTGAAAGCAGTCTTAGGAATATCTGAATCCCTGATCTTCAACTGGTGATAACCCGAACGGAGATCAATCTTGGAGAACACCCTCGCTCCTTGAAGCTGATCAAATAAATCATCAATGCGAGGCAAAGGATACTTGTTCTTGATTGTTACTTTGTTCAATTGCCTATAATCAATTGTGCCATCCTTCTTCTTCACAAACAAAATCGGTGCACCCCAAGGGGACACACTAGGCCAAATGAACCCCTTATCTAGGAGTTCCTGAAGTTGTTCTTTCAATTCCTTCAACTCTGCTGGTGTCATACGATATGGCGGAATAGAAATGGGTTGAGTGCCCGACACCAGGTCAATACCAAAATCAATATCCCTGTCCGGTGGCATGCCCGGCAGGTCTGCAGGAAAAATATCGGGAAAATCCCTCACAACTGGGACAAAATCAATACTAGGAGTCTCAGCTCCAACATCCCTCACAAATTCTAGATATGAAAGGCAACCCTTCCCAACCATACGCTGGGCCTTCAAGAAAGAGGTCACTCTACTAGGGATATAATCAATCACACCACACCACTCGATCCGTGGTACACCCGACATAGCCAAAGTGACTGTCTTAGCATGGCAGTCTAGAATAGCACGACACAGAGATAGCCAATCCATGCTCAATAGCAATATATCCACTCGGGTCTCCAAACCCCCAATAGTCACCATACATGACCGGTACACACGGTCTACAACAACAGTATCTCCCACTGGGGTAGATACATGAACAGGTAAAGCAAGAAACTCACGGGGCGTACCCAAATAACGAGCAAAGTATGATGACACATAAGAAAAGGTGGAACCGGGATCAAATAATATAGAGGCATCTCTGTGGCAGATTGAAATAATACCTGTAATGACAGCATCTGAATCAATAGCATCTAGCGTGCCAGGAAGTGCATAGAAACGGGCCTGACCGCCCCCTGATTGACCTCCCCCTCTGGGGCAACCCCTAGCTGCATGACCTCCACCTCTAGCTGGCTGGGCAGGTGGTGAGGTAACTGGAGTAGTAGTCGAGGTCTGACCCCTCTGCTGAGATGAACTAGCCATACGAAGAGGACACTGCCTCCACACATGTCCAAACTCTCCACACTCATAACAACTATCGGGTGCTGAAGAAGGGGACTGAAGGGAACCCCTAACACTGGAGTGACCAGCTGATGCACTCGGCATAAAAGAACCCTGAGCTGACGGGGCACTAGATGAACTCTAGGCTGGAAGGGCACTGAGTGATGACTGGCCCCGCTGAGATCCATGATGACCATGACCCGAAGATGCCCCGCGATACTCTGGGCAGGCTGACTGAGCATGCTTGAAAGAATGGCCTCTACCATACTGAAACTGGCCCCTCGAAGAAGCACCACTATAACTGCCAGATCCTCGAGGCTTCTTGGCCTCCCTCTCCTCTCGATCCTGATAGTGAACCATCTCAATCTCGCGAGCGATATCGACCACCTCTCGAACGTAGCACCCAATACCCTCTCTCGGGTCATAAGAATACGAAGGTGATAGTTAAGGCCATCAACAAATCTCCTGAACCTCTCACGGTCTGTCGGAACCATCCAAATGGCATGATGAGCCAACTCAGAAAACCTCGACTCATACTATAACACAGTCATATCCCCCTGTTGCAACCACTCAAACTGTCTATGCAACTCCTCTTTACGGAACTACGGCACCTACTTCTCCAAGAAGAGAGTGGAGAACTGCTGCCAAGTAAGGGGCGCTGCTCCAACCGGCCTACGTCTCTCATACGCCTCCCACCATGTGAAGGTAGCCCCAGTAAACTGAAAGGTGGTAAATGCCATACCACTAGTCTCAAGAATCCCTACTGTACGGAGCATCCGCTGACACTTATTAAGAAAACCCTGGGCATCCTCGCCCTCGGCACCACTGAATGATGGAGGCTGGAGTCTACCAAACCTCTCAAGACGACGTTGCTCATCATCCATCATAACTGGCACAATAAACTCCTAAGCTGGTGCAACCGGCTAAGCTGGAGGTGCCCCCAGTGTCTGTAGTCCTTGCACTACTTGCTCAGGTGTGCGAGCAGCGGGGGTTTGATTGCCTCCCTCGGCCTGTGAAGTAGCTGCTACTGTAGTGGATGAAACTGCCTGAGCCAGGCCAGTGCAAACTGATAAGATCTGTGCCAAGGCCTCCTGAAGACCCGGAACCACGATAGGCACAACTGGTGCCTGAACTGGTGCTGCTGGAGCATCCATAGCGGGAGCCTAATCCGGAGCCGGGGCAGCCAGTGCATCAACAGGTACTGCCCTTGCTACTCTGCCTCTGTCATGTCCATGACCCCGTCCACGGCCTCTACTGGCCTCACTGGGTGGCACTGGTGGTCGTCCACCTCGTTCGGTAGCTCGCGTCCTCACCATCTGTGAGAGAATGGAATATCAGAAGTTTAGTACTCGGACCAACAAGTTCGCACGACAAGAGTTTCAAGAATATGAAGTTTTTCCTAAAGGTTTTGCAGCCTCTCGAGGATAAATACAGAGGTCTCAGTACCGATCTGCGAGACTCTACTAAACCTGCTCATGACTCGTGAGAACTAAGTAACCTAGGCTCTGATACCAACTTGTCACGACCCAATCCCCGAACCCGGTCGTGATGGTGCCTCTCGTGAAGACAAGGCCAGCCAGACCAAAACAGAACACCTCTTTTAAACAGATAATCATCATAAACACTTGTAACGTATAATATAATATTCATAAATTGCGGAATTTAACGATAATAACAGCAGGAACCATCCCGACACAACCCAAACCGGGGTGTCACAAGTCATGAGCTACTACAAAATCTGTTATAGGTCTACAAAGTACGGAATCCGATACAACAGTCTGAAGAAAACATAAATGATAGAGGATAAGAGAGACAAGGGGTTGTGGACGTCAACAGCTACCTCGTAACTCCAAATCACTGCCTAGTCTGGAGGGAATCAGCGCTCAGGTACGGACTCTACTATACCTGAATCTGCACACACAGTACAGAGAGTAATGTGAGTACTCCGACTTAGTGAGTAATAATTACAAATAATGACTGAAAGTATGAAAATACGTAAAGGCACAAAGCAATTCCATATCAAGCAGTAAAATCACTTAAAACAGTAAATCAGTGAAGAAATCAAATGATATTCCTTTTTAAAACAAGTAAAACAGGTAATTTAATAGGTAATTAACAAGTAGAAATTTGCCCCTCGGGCACAGTATCAATCGCTCAGCATAGTATCAGCCTCTCGGGCTCACTCTCAGTACAGTATCAGTCCCTCGAGCTACCTCACAATCACTCAGCATAATGGTCAGCCATTGTTACCTAACCAAATTGCATCATACAGTGTCATTGTTACCACTGTCTCAAATCACATGGGTACCCGCGCTCACTGTGGGTGAGCAGACTCCGGAGGGGGCCTTTACGGCCCAAGCGCTATATCAAGCCACCTTGTGGCATCATCACTCAGCATATCCTCACATCACTCAAGCCACCGCATGGCATAAATAGTATCTCAGGCCCTCAGCCTCATATCACTCAGCATATCCTCACATATGGCCCTCGGTCTCACTTAGTCCCGAAATCATCATAAGCCCCTTGGGCATTAGTAAAACAGTAGTTCTCAGCCCAAAATATGATGTAGAAATATTATTTAAGTTTCAAATCTGAGTAAAAGTGGCTAAGTTTGTAAAATAGTAGATATCAACAGCACTGAGTTCAAATAATAAGTCAAGTAGTGAGGAAATAGTGATAAAAATACCCGAAGGGTTCAAATAGTTGGCACGAAGCCCAAATATGGCAATCAGCCCAAATCATGATGATAACAAATGAATTTCAGTCAAATATTCAGTAAAGTCATCAATCGGGATGGACCAAGTCACAGTCCCCAGTTGTGAAAGACCACACTCTCATCATCCAACGCGTATCTTGCCTCAATATAGCACTACGATGTGCAATCCGGGGTTTCAAACCCTCAACACATCATTTACAACCATTACTCACCTCGAACTGGCTAATTCTCTAGCTCGCGACGCCTTTGCCCCTCAAATTGGCCTCCACACGCATCGAATCTATCCAAAATTAGAACGAATACGTCACAATATGCTAAGGGAACAAAGCCCAAGCGAAAACATTCGAAAAATATCAAAAATCCCGAAATTAGAAAAACCCGAGCCCCAGGCCCACGTCTCGAAATCGGGTAAAATTTACATTTTCAAAATCCTCATACCCTCACGAGTCTAACCATACCAAAATTATCCAATTCCAATACCATTTGGTCCTTCAAATCATCATTTTACATTTTTGAAAAGTTTCACAATTTTCTTCCCAAATTCCATCTCCAATCAAGAATTAAATGATGAATTCAGTGATAGATTCATATATTCTAGCCAAATCTGAGTTAAAATCACTTACTCCGATGAATTTCTTGAAAAACCTTCGAAAAATCGCCAAAATTCGAGCTCTCTAGGTCAAAATATTAAATAAAACCCAAAACCTCGTATATATAGGTACCCCTCAGGTATCAGCTACCGCGGGCTGCACCAAAACTCACACGGTCCGTGCAAGCCAGTGCGGTCCGCGCAAAGGCAACATGCGGTCGCACAGGCCTCCCTCTGCAGTGACAGGCTTTAGTATTTTGGGCATACCTTTTTCTAAGGATGTCAAAATTACAATATCTTTACCTTTCTAGAAACTAGACACGAAGGGCTACAACTTTCATTTTTGAATCACCTCAGAATTCCTTGTATATTAAAAGATATGAGCTTCCGAAATAGGACTAGCGGAATGTTCTTCACCGCGGTCGCACACCATTTTGTGCGGTCCGCATGACACCTACTGCGGCCGCGGCCGCTTTTGTGCGGTCCGCGCCAGCACTCAACGCGGGCGCACCTATTTGTGCGGACCGCATGGGTGAGTTCTGGGACCTGCAACCCCTGTAGACCTGCTACAGCTATGATTTTTGCACTAAAACATCCCGGAACCTACCCGGAACTCCCGGAACTTTAAACCAATTGTACCAACACATCTCATGACATCGTTCAAACTTGATCAAAACTTCGGAATGCTCACAACAACATCAAATCACCAATTTAACATATGATTCAGGCCTAAGAGCTCCAAGAACTCTTAAATTATGCTTTCGATCAAAAGGTCTATCAAATCTCGTCCGAATGACCTGAAATTTTGCACACACATCGCAAATGACACAATGAAGCTACTGCAACTCTCGGAATTCCATTCCGACCCCTATATCAAAATCTCGCCTATCAACCGGAATTTGCCAAAATATCAATTTCGCCAATTCAAGCCTAAATCTTCTCTACAACTCCAAAACCCATTCCGATCTCACTCCTAAGTCACAAATCACCTCCCGAAGCTAACCGAACCATCGGAACTCACTTCCGAGCCTTCTAACACATAAGTTAACATCCGGTTGGCTTTTCCAACTTAAGCCTTCTTAAAAGAGACTAAGTGTCTCATTTCTTACCAAATCCTCTCCGAACTCGAACTAATAAATTCGATCACATAAAACACGGATAACGAATCATAAAGAAGCTGAAATGGGGGAAATGGGGCGGTAACTCATGCCAGACCATACACTGGTGAAAGAGATACTTATTTGATATAGACTTGCCAATTAGCATGACATCAAATATCTATATCTATATATATATTAAAGCAAGAAAGTTACCATATATAATTGACATTATGGTTAAGTCAAGTGGCAAGCTAATAAATGTCAATAGTATATGGTAACTTTATTCTATATTTGACTAGTATATGGTAACTTTATTCTATATTTGACTATTTTAGTTTTTTTTTATATATATACGGAATTTAAATTAAAAGATAATTTTGAATTTATAGATAAAGTTCTAAAATTCGAATTTAAATTAAAAATAAATTTATCTTTTTTTATCATGTTATCATACTTAATTCAGTTAACGATCATATGCAATCATGTTAGGAACTTTTGTTATTTTTATAATATTTAAATACTACTTCGCCTCTAGAAAAAAACTACTCCATATAACTATAAAAATCTTTCACATTTAAAATCTAATAAGTATAGTTCTTTGTAACACTGTAACTAGATTTGAATATAACAAAATTCTTTTAAAATAAATGTAATATATAGGGTACACATCTATGTTTATCTAAATAACAAAAAAGAGTTTACCAAAGTAAACATATATGGGGGAGAAAGAAACATCACAAAATCCGTCAATATTAAAAAAAAAAAGTTGTTTCTTTTTTCTTCTTGAAGAATATTTGTTTGAAGAGTCAATTTGCATAAATGGACATCAAACAAATAACAAAACTTTGGCTATACAATTGCTATAATTAATTTCAATTTAGCACATTCAAGGAATTGAAGGGTATAAGATGAAACCCCTTCATTTAGTTGTAGTCAAGCTAATATTGCAAGGGTATAATATTTTTTTCGTCGAAGAATATTAGTTTTGAATCATTAGATTATGTGAAAGGTTTTTTTTTTCAAACTCAACAAGAGATAAACGACTTTTAAGTGTAACAAAGAGTATATATAAAGAAAAAAATGGTATGACGTGAAATATTTTTTTTAAATGTAAACAAATTATTTCGAAAAATTTCTTTACTTTTTTTAATTCATAGATAATAAAAATATAAGATATTTTTGAACATAAGTAGAGAGTTTTAAAATTATTATAATAGAAGTTATATCATGGATAAACTCAAAAAATCGAAATCTTATGGAATATTTACATAATATCGGGCCATATTTATAGTTTACTTTTTATAGCTAATATAAATAGATGATATACCGACAACACACGATTATACACATATTATATATGGATTATATATAAATTACACATCATCCAATTTTTTAATTTAAGTGGTCGGGTGAGCACCTATTTAGGCTGATTAGATAAAGCCAAAAGAAATATGAAATAATTTCAACCAAAGACTAAAAATATAACTAAAGTTCATATGTAGACAATTTTTATTAATACTCATCCTTTTATAGTGAAATAAATTAATTTTTTGTAACAACAGAAATAATAACATAAAAAATAAGATAAAAGAAAATAAATATTGAAAAAATGTTAGGAAGATCTAAAAACGAGAAATAAAATATCACAACAAATTTCTTCTTATTTTCATCTTTGTTGAGTATAAAAAAATTGAAAGTTAATCTCATCGATTTCAAATATATTTTTTTCAACTCAAATACATAGATTATAAGATAAAGATATTTTCGAATATTTTTTTAATTTACATTATGTGTCATTTTTAAAAATTACTATTACTAACAAACTGATATGATATTCGAATTTGAATTGGACAGCCATTTGAGTAGTTTGCATTGAGGTTAAACCAAGTATGGTGTCGAAAAATAAACTACTTGACAATTTTAAGATAATATATGCAATATTTTATAATAATAATCAACTAATTTAATATTTAATGATTCGAAGAACAAAACTTTTGTATATATAGGTATTAAAAATTCAAATTCTAGGGCTAGAGATATCGATAAACTTAAAGTGGAGTCATACTAAGATAAATTCGGCCAAAGAATCATTTAAGTTTTTAGATAGCCGATTAAAGTGAATTTTAAATTAAGGATAATATCTTCACTTGCATCATTATAAAGATAATCATTATTATAATATATATAAAGTTTTAGAAAATGAAATTTCAAAATAGAAATATTTTTTGAAAGATAAAATCATACGAAATAAGAGTTCAAGTCGTAGTATAAGAGTCACGTCGTAATCAAAGAATCATTTATGTCGTGTCAACCTTTGTGCTTTGTCATAAATATGAGTTATTATTTTAATTTGTGGCTATTTTTAGGTTCCAATGACGCCTATGAGAATAGTACAAAAAAAAATTATCACTACGCGAATTGAGAAAATGTTAGTCTTTTTTCATGTAGTGTTTCTTAATTAATATCTGACGATTATCTATAATTATTTAGAAGGTTTAAATGCTAAGGTTATTTACATATAATTCAAATAACTCGGATATTTAACATGGTTAATATCAAATATCAAAATGGAGTAAAAATAATTCACTAGCTAAAGAATTTTTTATATTTTTAGATAGACAACTAAGATGAGTTTTGAATTAAGAATAATATTTTCAATTACATTATTATAAAAATAATGTTTTAGAAACTAAAATTTTAAGAAAGAAATATTTGTTAAGAGATATCAACACACCAAATAAGAGTTCAAGTAGTAGTAAAAGAGTTAGTCTTATCCAAAGAGTCATTCATTGTCTCAATATTTGATTGTTTTACGATAAATATGAGTTATTATTTTGCTTCCCGACTATTTTTAGGATCCAATGACACCGACAAGAATGGTATCAAAAAAGAAAAATAGAATAAATGGTTAATTTTTTTCATGTGGTTAATATCCAATGATTATCTATATTTACTGAGAAAGTGTAAATTTTAAGATTATTTACATACAATCCAAATAACTTAAATATTTGACATGATTAGTGTCCGCGCATCCGCACGGATACTAATACTAGTATATCTTATAACAACAGAAAACGTATCTACAATCAGTAATATAGTAAATGATATCTATAGATAGTTAATTACCTCTAAAAGATAATGCTTTATGAAAATTCTCTAATAAATTCCTCGATTTTCTTTAATAAAGCTAAGCTAGTGGTCCAGACAGAAGCCACTGTGAAATGAATGTCTTGATTAAGCGATAAGATCTTCATAGTTTTTGGATTTGTAGCATTATCTAATCACAGTTTTTAAATACCAATGACATTTGGCTAAATTATACTGCTCTGCTGGCCGACTCGTTCTCATCATTTTACTTTGACCGAAATCTAAACACAAGTACTTGAGACGAAGATAAAGCATACACGTTTCTAGCTGGTTGTAAATATGGTTCTTTGACAGGCAGTCCTATTCAGCTTAATCTAATTTAACAGTCATATGAAGATATCCAAGTATGGAAAGCAGAATCAAAGACGAAAGGCATAATACTATTAGGGGTCGTTTGATTAGAATATAATTTATACTGATATAAGTTATATTGGGATAAATTATGCTGGTATAAGTTATATTGGGATAAGTTATGCTGAGATTAATTATGTTGAGATTGTTGTTTATTCATTGTTTGGTCTGTTGTATTAAGAATGATAATTGCATAATTTCTAAAAAGAAGGTATAAGTTATACCGGTGCTAATTACCCCACCTTCTATAAGGTATAAGTTATCTCAGTGTTAAAATTAACACTGAAATAACTTATACCTGATTTGCTAACCAAACAGTGTATTAAGGTGGCATTAAATTTTTATAGCACCTTTATACCTTCTTATACCTCATACGAAACGACACTTAAAATATTAATATTCCATCGGGAGTATTTATAGCGATAGTCAGTGGAGAACACCTGGAATCAATAAATTACGTGATAACATCTGACCGTGCTTTAATTTGTCAAAAAGTATTATATATAATTGATCGCTATGTTTTATAAATAGAAAATAAACCTTAATTTAAGATTGAAAATGAAGTCTTAGAACCTAGGCCTAAAACGTTGTACAAGTCCAATTATAAATGCTACGTATGCCGCTGGCAACAGCTAGACTAAGACGAGGATATTATCTAGGAAGATATAATTTGCTACTTAATTTGTGTAGTTTTCTATAGGAACAAAACAATATTATGATATTTGGTCAAGGACGGTGTAAAAGACGGATGGAGTGGAGCAAGTCGTAGGTTTTTAAGACTGCGATGACATCCGATTTCATCATTAACCATGTAAATGGCATACCTCTAATTTTTGGATTACAAGAAGAGGATAAGGTTCCAAATTCCCACTAGATGAAGAAAATGATGATGTAGGGCACCACAGTTGCCACATGGTTCCATCACATTACCGCTTATGGCTTATATATAACTCGTGGCTTATTTGTACTAGCTGCACGTACAGATCAACAAATTGCTAGCTGCTGCCCTTTATATATTCTTCGACCGTCTACTTACTGCCCATACCAGCATTTTGTTTCCAAATTAAAGTTAAGGAGTTGCTCATTTGTGCAACGAAGATGGGCTTGCTAGATCACCTTTCTGACCTCTTCGAATTCCATCGAGGCCACAGCAAAAAGAAGCTCAGCAAACTAAGGAAAAGGCAACTTGAGGTATGCTCTTAATTACGTGCAGAGCTGAATTAATTCAGGATTTTTATACGAGAGGGGCATAGTATTTTGCTTAACCGGTGCGTCTTAAAGGCCTTTAGTGTTCAGGGTGTCAAGTACTTTAAATTAATCATTTTTAAGATATACGAATTTTGCCTGAGGCTTATGGGTTTGGTGACCCCTTACTATTAAAACATAGGTCCCTCTCCGATTACGTGCATGCTTTAAGTAAATAG
Source organism: Nicotiana tabacum (assembly GCF_000715075.1). Taxonomy (NCBI): domain Eukaryota; kingdom Viridiplantae; phylum Streptophyta; class Magnoliopsida; order Solanales; family Solanaceae; genus Nicotiana; species Nicotiana tabacum. The sequence continues at coordinate 142,268,341 of NC_134082.1, forward strand.
GACGTTCTAGTATATCTTACTTCCTCTGAGATAATTTGTAGATGGTGGAGATAAGAGTGAAAATGGACTGCGAAGGTTGCGAAAGGAGGGTGAGGAAGTCGGTAGACGGAATGAAAGGAGTGACCAACGTAGAAGTGGAGCCAAAGAAGCACAGATTGGTAGTTACAGGTTATGTGGATCCAGATAAAGTGTTGCGTCGAGTAAGGCATCGCACAGGAAAGAAGGCTGAGTTTTGGCCATACGTTCCTTACGACTTGGTGGATCATCCCTACGTGCGCGGTGTGTATGATAAAAAGGCTCCAGCAGGATACGTTCGCAACGCCGATGGTAACCCGCAGACGTCAAGCCTTGCGAGGGCAAGCTCCACAGAAGTCAATTATATCACTGCCTTTAGTGATGAAAATCCTCAGGCATGCACGGTTATGTGATGCAGAAAGTTGCTTGGTTCATTCAAAAGCTCTAATTAGAAGTACTAGGAGGAATTGCGTGCAGTCAATTAGCTAGTCGATGTAAGGTTGTTAATTAAGCTAACTTTTGTTGTATTGAGTATGACGATATATAGTTGTGTCATATACTTCATCAGTCTGATTTTATTTGTGCGATTTTCACGAATCTGGTCTCCTTATAATTAATTATAAGTGCTTTCCGCTGAATTATCCATGTAATGAACAAAATTTTAAAAACACACATTAATACAATATATATCTGCAATTGTTACGAAAAATTATGAAAATAGCGGTACTTAGCACTTATTACTATTTGGTATTTGTTTGATCAAAAAGTGTTAGAGCTTTTTCTTAAACTAATTAAATAAGAAGACTTTAGGTAAATCCCAACCAACGATAATTTATTCTAGATCTAAGATAGAAGATGAGAGTAAGCAAGCATACACACATAAGATTTAATTTTAACATTGATTAAATTCCATTATATAAGAAGAGGATGACGATTTTCATAATGTATAACAATCAATGAGGAATACATGGATGGAAAAGGTCACCGATTTTTAATAAGGTAGAACTCTATATATTTGGCGTGATAAGACTAACGATTTATGTTAAAGATCTGAGCTTCCTTGCTTCTTTCTCCTTCATGGGGGAGAGAGATGAAGATCCCTCCTCTTTTTAGGGAATATCTCTATGTTTGGATTTGTTCTGCCCTTCTTGCTTCCTCTTCTCACTTAGTTTATATACTAGATCTTCTCCCTTACCCAACGGTCATTAATCATAGTACTTAAGTCGTTTGACTATATTACGGGCTGACCCTTAAAATGCTGTAATCAATTCGCCTCTCAGATACTCTGAATACTTGATCTCGACTGTGACCGAGGTACGTGCCGTTACGACGTGGTATGGATACAACAGTCCCAACTAACTTTTCGTTGTCTCTTCCTACGCCTACTCCTATCTGGTCAGATTTTGACTCATACAATATTCACTTAAAATAAAGCCAATGATGCTGGAATTGGGAATGATTTGTAGAACTATCTTTGAAATGGACAAAGTAGTTGACAAAGTAAGCTATTTGTTTTTCTTGGATTTAACTCCCCTCCATTTCCTAGTCTCTCCATTTCTCCAAGTTCCTACTTGGATTAGAGACACTTGTCATGGTTAAAAATAATTGGATGAAATTTAATTAATAAAATAAAGCCCTAACTATGGTTAAAGTATTTAATTACTTCCTTTATCCATTCCTAAACAATATAGTATTTTGTTTCTTAGCGCTAGAGCTTCCCATAATTTCTCCTTCTATGCGCCAAATACATCTACTCCAAAGGAAACAACGAAAATCATGGTACAGGAAAAAATCTTTCAGATTTGAAATATTTTCTTTGAACATAATGTGTGATCTGTGTTGTAGAGTTTACTCCCTCCGGTCCACAATAAGTGATTTGCTTTTATTTTAGTCCAAAATAAGTGTCCATTTATATATCAATAAAAAATTCAATTTATCTTTTCAAAATTACACTTATGTATGTATCCCTAAAAAGTCATTTACTCCTCACATTTGAGAAGAGAAGTAAGTGCTATTATAACTATGGTGCAACATTTAATGAAGGGTAGTTTAATTACACTAACTATTTTCGTCTAGAATTTAGTATTTCCTTAATGGGTGTTGTTTGACCAAAAAATATTGAAACCTTTTTGATTAAATTAATTAATGAAGATGAATGAGTAAATCTCAGCCAAGTATAATAAAATCTAGATTAAATGATGCAAGAGATGAACAAGGTGAATAATGCTTTCTAGTATGTCGGAACCGAATAATTACTCAAAAATGTGATAACTTCAAATGCAGAAAAATATTACAATGAATGCGATTGGCCAAGATAAAAGATGATGTATGGATCTCGGAATTGTAGTAAGCAAAGTTGTCTTTTTTGTATTCACCCTCTAATCCCCCTTTACAAAGTGTTCTCCTTCTATTTATAAGGGATAATCCTCTTTTAAACCCTAAAAAGGTATAACATAAAGAATATTCGAAAACATATTCCTAATGTCTTTTACTACGCTTACACTGCTACAAACATCGTACGTTCGCTAACCACTATCGGTCGTCACCTTTTATAACGACCAAAGGACGCTACATCATAAGGACCTCGTTCCTCGCCGTACTCAGTGGTGGTCGTGGTCGTCCAAATTTGGACCTATACAGTTAGTCCCTTCGCTTGTAAAGGTTGCGGCCCGATGCGTCCTTGATAAGCGGACGTCGCCTATACCTGCGGAGAAATTTGGCTTGTGAATCGTAACGGTTTGGCCAACAATTGAAGAGTAGTGCACTTCATGATACCCTGGGTGGTGTGTCCTACTGGGAAATGACGTCACTTCCACGTGCGTCATTATTACGCATCTTTTCGAGATAGAGACTAATGGTTTGTTGCTTCGATTTTGGTGCCATTGGCAGCCTTCCGCTTCGATTTTGGCGCTATTCAACCCTATAAATAGGTGAAGAGTTTGTTTTTCAAAAATTCTTGGTCAGTTCTTCTTTGGTTATTCCTTCTCACATCTTCAGCTTTTACTCTTGCGATTTATTTGCTTCCTCTCTTCCGTTCGCGGTTCTTGATTTTTTTTTATTTTATTAACACATTTTCTGCCATAGATATGCCTAGAACACATCGATTACGTAAGGAGATTTCCGACGCCACCCCGTTATCCATGGCGCTTCCTTCTAGTGGCGAGGACATGACGGTGGAGGAAGGGGACAATTTTCCCACCGTGGATGAGTTACTGCCGAGACATCCCATGTCTCGAAGTGATTTCCTCAAAGAACCTGCTCTTACTCCCGCTCCGGTAGTATCTGAAACTGAGCAGGCCCATATAGATGCCCTCTGTACTAAGTACAATAGTCCCCCTTATGTCGAGATGGTTCCGGCGGGGAGGGACTTCATGGAAGTCCATAGACCGGGGTATTGTGCTTTTTATGAATACCCCTTTGTGATTGGTCATTCCTTTCCCCTTCTCCTATTAGTAGAAGAATTATGTCGGTTTTATCAGGTTTGCCCGCAGCTTTCTCTGTACACGTACAAAATATTTTTGGTGTTGACAAAATACGCGGAGTTGGCAGGGTGCGAAGTTGACATTTACCACCTCTTGCACTTGTTTTGCCCTAATTTTCATAGGGATACTATGGTATATTTGAGGCACCGTGGGACCAAAGGGTTGGTTTTTGGAACTGACGACCGGGCGAGCTATAAATTTTGGCATTAAGTATTTCTTTGGCAGAACTGAACACATTGTGTCGGACCCCGCTGGATTCCCGGAGTGGTGGAATAATAATCGTAGGTGTCGTAACTTGTTTACTCTCTCCTTTTTTTGTTCAACTTAGTATTTATCTACGGCTTTTTTTTGCAGTTGTGGGGAGGACACCCCATCCCATTGCCGGTATAAGGTACTGGGTAGCCCGTTTACTGCTTCACACAGTGGAAACTCGAGACTGGCCCACTTTTATGAAACGTTTTGGGCCGAAGGTCTTATCTGGTAAGTGTTTTCCTTTGTACCGCTCTTTGGCTGTTTGTCATTGTCTATTGATACGACTCTTTGTGGTGACAGGTCATGGAGCTTCTAGGTGGAGGACCCCAGTCCCTACATTTCACTAGGCCATAGCCTCGGTGGGAATGCAATTTACTTTGGAGGAGTCCGTCCGAGAGGGTCGTGCTCAGCCGGTACAGGTGAGAGACTCCTCTCGGGATATGGTCATGAGGGAGAGATCTCATCTTTACCGGTCTATCACCTTATGGATGAGTCCTCTAATGGGGACGAACCTTCATTGAGAAAAAAAAGGAGGTAGAGCTCGGGAAAGATGTGGTCGTTGATACTGGAAAGAGTGGGACGGGTGCGTCAGAGACGGCACCTGTGCCCGCATTTATGGCAGACGCCATCTTGACGAAGAGGTCTCCCCAAACAGAAGGAGTATACCAAAGAGGGGGGGTTTGTATACTCCGCTGAGGGTGGCTTATCATCTACTATCGGAGGGGGCTTATGCGTCGAGGGCGACAGCTCAAGCTCGGACATCGACCTAGGGGATGTTCGTGAATTTTTGGAGCGTCATACTCGCGTAGAGTTCAGAATGGAGGGTTCTGATCGACATATAGTCGTCCCTGGGGACTACGACTTGCTGTCGAACTATGATCAAGTGGCATCCATTTTTGCCCTTTTGTGTGCTGCTCCTGAGAACGAGGCACTTAGAGCAATGAGTTTGTCACGGAGCATTTCCGGCATGGCTCTACGGGTAAATACATTTTTTTCTTTTCGTCGTTGGGTCTGTTTTATTATTCTTGGCCCATCCTTTTGTTTTAACTTTGTTTTTCTTATTAGACCATCATCATGGAGATCAAGCGTCAGCGTCGGGAAAGGAGGAGGATGATCGTCTATGGGAAGATGTCCTCTAAGTATTAAGAACACCGCACCAAACACCGTGCAATGGCCGGCATCTTCACTTAGGATCGCGACTTTCAGGTATTTCGCGATGGGCTTAAGCAGAGGGAGGAACAATTGCCGCGTAAGGTCGAAGAATTGAAAGAGCGAGACGAGGACCTTATGAAGGCCATTGCCCGTTTTAGTGAGTTTGAGGCAGCCCTTAAGGTCAGGGAAGATGAGCTTGAGCTAAATAAGGGAGTGATGGCCTAAAATGTCGACCTCAAAGCAAAGGTGGCCAATTTAACTAGCGAACTGAACACAAAGGCAACGGAGGTCATTGACCTTAAGAGTGAATTGAGCGCAACTGTTGATGGATTGGCCCACGCCGAAAGGGATAGGGCAATGTCGTCTCTAGGGCAGCGGCTTTAGAAGATGCCCTCCGTGTTTGTAGATTGTAGCAGGACAAAGAGGTGGAGGCGTCTGCGCATAAGGTAGCGGGACGTGAGGGGCGTATTCAAGGTTTGGAGGTGGAATTGTCCGCGTTAAATGAGCAGGTGGCTTCTTTGAAAACGGAGGACGTGCGATATCATTCGCAACCCTCTACATACCCTACTTCGGCTGGTCCTATCGTGCCTCGCCATTTGTATGAGCTGTGGGTTTACGCTGAAGCTTGGCTCGTAGTATATAAGGCTCTTTATGCTGACGGGAGGGCGTCCGAAACAGAGCTTCGGGATGTGCGTGCCAAGGCCCGTGCAGCTCGTGAGGCATGCGGGTATGACCCCATCACGCCTGGTGGGGATGATATTAATTCTAGCGATGCGGACAAACTTGCCTCCGATTCTTGGTACGAGGAGGTGTGTGCCATAGGGAATGATGTGGTGTAGTATTCAGTTGTATTTACTTTTGCTTCGCCATTTTTGTGAGGGCATCTTTGAACCCTTTGTAAAAACAAATACTTGTAATATATTTGCTGTAATGAAAATTGTTTTTGTCGTGTACCTCTGAGTTGTTGTTTCCTTTTTCCGATTTGTTCGACGATGACTTTTTTCGCAGTCATGTTATTCTGAATCTTCGTTGAAATGTTAAACTCGTTGTGTTGAGTTTAATTGAACTCTTTTCGTTAGCAACGACCTTGGTCATAGGGATATTACTTTCAAGTTTGTGCCGAAGTAGTATCCCATTGTAGTTTACCAATGTCGAACTCTTTTCTTAGATGATGGCCTTAGCCATTGGGATGTTACTTTCGAACTAGCACCGAAGTGGTATCCCATCGTGGTTCAAATGAAGTCGAATTCTTTTCTTAGACGATGGCCTTATCCATTGGGATGTTACTTTCGAGCTGGTGCCGAAGTAGTATCCTGTCATGGTTCGAGTGAGGTCGAACTCTTTTCTTTGACGATGGCCTTAGCCATTGGGATGTTACTTTCGAGCCAGTGCCAAAGTAGTATCCCGTCATGGTTCGAGTGAGGTCAAACTATTTTTTTTGACAACGACCATACCCATTGGGATGTTACTTTCGAGCTAGTGCCGAAATAGTATCCCATCGTGGTTCGAGTGACGGCAAACTCTTTTCTTTGACGACGGCCTTAGCCATTGAGATATTACTTTCGAACTGGTGCCGAAATATATCCTGTCGTGGTTTGAGTGAGGTCGAACTCTTTTCTTTGACGACGGCTTTAGCCAGTGGGATGTTACTTTTGAGCTGGTGCCGAAGTAGTATTTCGTCGTGGTTCGAGTGAGGTCGAACTCTTTTATTTGATGATGGCCTTAGCCATTGGAATGTTACTTTCAAGCTGGTGCCGAAGTAGTATCCCGTCGTGAGGGTGGCATTCTATTTTATTTGCTGGAGTGTCGTATATGCTGGTTTTATTCATACATTGGAGACACGTGTTGATTTTGTATACATAATAGAGTGATTTTATTCATATGTCGGAGATACATGTCGACTTCATTCGTACAATGGCGGTACATGTCGATTTCGTACATACAATGGAGATTCTTTATATCTAGTCCCTTCATTGCTCGGCCTGGAGATGTCATCAGAAAACGGGGTAATGAAAAATACTTCGAACCTCGAGACGTCCCGCTCGTCGTCTCAAACCCGATTGAGACAAAACCCGGGTGAGGGAAAAAGAGTACAACTTGGGCGGCGTCTCTTTTCAGAAGTGGAAGTACTTGAGGTGGGCGATATTCCAGTTATTTTGTAGTAGTTTTCCTTCCATTGTCTCTAATTGGAATGCTCCTTTGCTTGCTGTTGCTGTGATTTTATATGGCCCGTCCCAGTTTGTTCCCAATTTTCCCTCATTCGGGTCTTTCACTGCTTGTGTTTTTGGCTTTTAGAACGTAGTCCCCAATTCTAAGTGGTCGTACTTTGGCCTTCTTGTTATAGTACCTTTCTGCTGTTGTTTTTGGGCTATCATCCTTATGTGTGCCATATCCCTTCGCTCTTCGACCTCATCCAGGTCTTGTAATCTGTTTTCGTCGTTGCTTGGTCCACTCTTATTAGAGTATCTCAGGCTAGGTTCCCTGACCTCAACAGGTATAACAGCGTTAGTGTCATAGACCAGTGAATACGGTGTCTCACCCGTGCGCCAGTAGTATCCTCTACTAATAAGATATCTAATGAGGGCCCGGTTGCCCGTATGGGCACCGCAGTGGCCTTCGTGTACCTCTTCGACCACACGTCTTGTCTGATTTGGTCAAAGACATTTGGCCAAAGGACCGACGAATGTCCTTTTGTAAAGGTCGTGGTTTATGATGTTGTACCTGGCCGCTTGTATTCGGAGCTTTTTGGCTTCTTTTTTATCTTATGGGAGTGCTCCTTCCTGCAGATATGATATGACGCGATTGCGCCAGTCCCAAGTTAGATTTATAGAATGTACCTCGACTTGGTCTATTGATGAGTGGAGGAGGGTGACCACGTTCTCCTTGGTGATATTTTTAGTTGTTGCTGCCAGCTTGGCGAGACCGTCTGCTTCGATGTTTTGTGCTCGCGGTATTTGGTTGAGTCGGCATTCATCAAATTCTGGTAGCAGTTTGTGGATTTTGGTCTGGTATTTTTACAACCTCTGCTCCTTAACCTGGAAAGTCCCAGTAACTTGGTTTACGATAAGTTAAGAATCGCAGCGGAGGATGACTCGTCGAGCGCCGTACTTGAGGGCCAACTTCAGTCCTACAATTACGGCCTCATATTCGGCCTCATTGTTAGTCATTTCAGGGCATCGTATAGATTGGCGAATTACTTCGCCCGTTGGGACTTCGAGTACGAGTCCCAGTTCGGATCTCGTACTCGGACTGGGAGTGCTCCCTCCTGCAGATATGATATGACGCGATTGCGCCAGTCCCAAGTTAGATTTATAGAATGTACCTCGACTTGGTATATTGATGAGTGGAGGAAGGTGACCACGTTCTCCTTGGTGATATTTTTAGTTGTTGCTGCCAGCTTGGCGAGACCGTCTGCTTCGATGTTTTATGCTCGCGGTATTTGGTTGAGTCGGCATTCATCGAATTCTGGCAGCAGTTTGTGGATTTCGGTTTGATATTTCTACAACCTCTGCTCCTTAACCTGGAAAGTCCCAGTAACTTGGTTTACGACAAGTTAAGAGTCACAGCGGAGGATGACTCGTCGAGCGCCGTACTTGAGGGCCAACTTCAGTCCGACAATTACGGCCTCATATTCGGCCTCATTGTTAGTCATTTCAGGGCATCGTATTGATTGGTGAATTACTTCGCCTGTTGGGACTTCGAGTACGAGTCCCAGTCCAGATCTCGACGCACTGGATGCACTGTCGGTGTAGAGGACCCAGAGGTCAGGTCTTTCAGGTGAAATGCGAAGCACTTCTTGCTCGACTTCGGGTAATATTTCTTCACTGAAGTCGGCGACAAAATCGACGAGCACTTGCGACTTTATTGTAGTTAGCGGTTGATATGTTATATTGTGCTTGCTCAATTCTATGGCCCATTTGTCCAACCTACCCAATAATTCGGGTTTGTGCAGGATGCTCCTAACAGGAAAGGTTGTCACCGCCTTTATGGGGTAGCACTGAAAATATGGTCTAAGCTTTCGTAAAGCTATGACTAATGCTAGAGCCAGTTTTTCAAGGTGGGGGTACATTGTTTCGGCATCGATTAAGGTTTTACTGATATAATAAATTAGAGATTGTGTACCTTTGTTTTCTCGGACAAGAACTGCTCTTACCATGACTTCAGAGACAGTTAGGTAGACTAGGAGGCACTCGTCTGGATCTGCCTTGGCGAGTAAGGGTGGTGAGGACAAGTATGCTTTCAGTTTTCTTAGGGTGTCGACGTATTCTAAATTCCACTGAAGTCCATTATCCTTCCTTAATACATTAAAAATTTTATGGCATCTATCTGATGACCGTGAGATGAACCTCGACAGGGAAGTTATCTATCATATCAATTTTTGTACCTGATATTTGCTGGTCAATGTTTTAGGTATTCCTTCGATGACCTTAATCTGATATAGGTTGACCTCGATGCCTCTTTGTGATACCAAGAAACCGAGGAACTTACCTGAGGATACGCCGAAGGCGGATTTTTTGGGGTTTAGTTTCATGTCATACCGTCTCAATATGTTGAAGGCTTCCTTCAGATGATCGATATGATCTTCTTTCCTTTTCGATTAACCATCATGTCATCGATGTAGACTTCTATTGTTCTACCGAGTTGGTCTTTGAACATCTTGGTGACCAACCTTTGGTACGTCACCCCTGGATTCTTTAGTCCAAACGGCATGACCTTATAGCAGTATGTTCCTTGGTGAGTGATGAAAGTGGTTTTCTCCTGGTTTTCTTCTTCCATTAGGATATTGTAACCCGAGTAGGCATCTAAGAAGCTTAGCAACTCGTGTCATGTTGTTGCGTCGATGAGCTGGTCGATGTGCGGCAATGGAAAGGAGTCTTTTAGGCATGCCTTGTTTAGGTCTATGAAATCTACACACATACGCCACTTTCCATTTATCTTCTTTACCATGACCACATTGGCAACCCACTAGGGACATTTTGACTCTCGGACGGAGCCATTTGCGAGCAACTTATCGACTTCTTCACTAATGGCTTCGTTGATTGCGACATTGAACTTCCTTCTTATTTGCCGTACTGGCGGGTATGGGGGTAGACATTTAGCTTGTGTGTAGTGATATCCTTTGGGGATACCTGGCATATCTACATGAGAGAAGGCAAACAAATCGGCATTGTCAGTCAAGAATTTATGAAACTTACCTGGTTCCGAGAGGTTGTGCCCGATATAAGCCTTTTTGTGTTGTCATTGCTGTCTAGCAAGATGGAATCAAGATCCTCTATCGTCGACTCAGATTCTTCCACGATGTCGGGGTCCTTAATAACGTCTGTTCGTACGTCAAGTTCGGCTCTCGACACCGATGATTGTTATGCTTCTGCATTTGCCCCTTTCAGTTGTTGGTGTGGGCGCAATCTTGGGCGATGCGATAACATTCTTATACGGTGGTTGCTCACCTCGGATGCTGAATATCCCCCATGGAGTAGGAAACTTGATCACTTGATAGAGACTGGACGGGACCGTTTCCATAGCATGTATCTACGGGCGCCCTATGATGGCGTTGTAGGCTGTTTCTTGGTTCATGACGTGAAATGTCATTTCCAGGATGACTCCTCCGGCTAGGACGGGTAGCACTATCTCTCCATAAGTCCGCTCGACTGCATTATTAAAATCTGTTAGTGTTATGTAACGCGGTATTATTTTGTCTTCGAGTCTCATCTGTACGAGGACTCGAGGATGGATAATAGACGCGTCACTCCCGTCATCTACCATTATTCTTTTTACATCAGTATTTGCAATACATAAAGTAATAATAAGAGCATCGTAATGAGGGAAAGACAAACCGTCGGCATCTGACTTATTGAAGATGATACTATCTTCGAGGTCATCATACCGTTCATGGGTGATTGACCGTTTGAGTTTATGTGTGGTGGTGAACTTGACATGATTAATTGTTACGCCATCGCCCCCGCCGATGATCGTCTGTATTGTGCGAGCAGGAGAAGGCAGTTTGAGAGGTCCCTGGGTTGTTCGCGTCTGCGGGCGAAGTTAGCCCGTCCTCGATCGCTTAGCAATTCTTTCAGGTGTCCCAGATTTAGCATTCGCACCACCTCCTGTCGCAGTCCTATGCAATCTTCGATTTTGTGACCCCTTTCTTGGTGAAATTCGCAGAAAGCGTTTGACTTCCGAGTGCTGGGGTCGGACCTCATCTTTTGCGGCCATTGCACCTTTGTATCGAGTTTCTCGTACACTTTTTCTGAAGGAGAAACACAAAAATTGTGAGTAGATAGGAGCGGAGGCATACCTTTCTCATGTCGATATGGTGTTGCAAGTCGAGAAGGAGCATCTGTGTGCCGCGGTAGAGGCGGGACAAACGTCCTGACGTAGGGCTGATGCCTTTCTCTGCCGAGACGGGGCCCCTACTGATCTTTTTGATCGTCGCTACGATGATCTTTCCTTGCTTCAGTTTGAATTGACGTCAACCGTTGGGTCGGATCGTTGAGGTCGTCCTCGTCGGCTCTTACCTTGGCGCAATAGGCGTTATGGATTTCTTCCCAAGTGGTTGGAGGGTATTTCATGAGCCTACTTAGCAATTTTCGGGTCGCTCTCGACCCTTTCCTATTTAGTTCGTTCTGGAAGGCTGCTACTGCCATTCCCTCTGACACATTCGGCAAGATCATTTTCACCCTGTTGAACCGAGCTAAGAAGTCCCTGAGTCCCTCGTCGTGCACCTGTCTTATGGCAAATATGTCGTTTACCCTAGCTTCTGCCTTTTTGGCTCCTGCATGGGTGATGACAAATTTGTCTGCCATTTCTTCGAACGTTGCTATCGAACGTGCCGGTAGTTGAGAGTACTATGTCAAGGATCCCCCCGTTATGGTTTTGCCGAACTTTTTCAGTAGCACTGATGGTACCTGCTCTTTTGAAAGATCGTTACCTTTTACGGCGGTGATGTAGTGGATGATATGATCTTCTGGATCGGTAGAACCATCATATATCTTAAGGTAGGGCGGCATTTTGGAGTTCTTTGGAATGGCGTAGGGGTCGCTTCTTCATTGTATGGTTGCTCGATGAATCGACCAACATCCCGTTTTGGCAACAACTTTGGGGCGTCTGGTATTTTGTCATCCCATAATTTCTCCTTCTACGCGCCAAATACATCTACTCCGAAGGCAACAACGAAAATCATGGTACAGGAGAAAATCTTTCAGATTTGAAATATTTTCTTTGAACATAATGTGTGATCTGTGTTGTAGAGTTTACTCCCTCCGGTCCACAATAAGTGACCAATTTGCTCTTATTTTGGTCCAAAATAAGTGTCCATTTATATAATCAAGAAAAAATTCAATTTATTTTTTCAAAATTACCCTTATGTACGTATCCCTAAAAAGTCATTTACTCCTCACATTTGAGAAGAGAAGTAAGTGCTACTATAACTATGGTGCAACATTTAATGAAGGGTAGTTTAATCACACTAACTATTTTCGTCTAGAATTTAGTATTTCCTCAATGGGTGTTGTTTGACCAAAAGATATTGAAACCTTTTTGATTAAATTAATTAATGAAGATGAAGGGGTAAATCTCAGCCAAGTATAATAAAATCTAGATTAAATGATGCAAGAGATGAACAAGGTGAATATTGCTTTCTAGTATGTCGGAAATGAATAATTACTCATAAATGTGATAACTTCAAATGTAGAAAAATATTGCAATGAATGCGATTGACCAAGATAAAGGATGATGTATGGATCTTGAAATTGTAGTAAGCAAAGTTGTCTTTTTTGTATATACCCTCTGATCCCCCTTTACAAAGTGTTCTCCTTCTATTTATAAGAGACAATCCCCTTTTAAAATCCTAAAAAAGTATAACATAAAGAATATTCGAAAAGCATATTCCTAATGTCTCCTACTACGCTTACACTACTGCAGACGTCGTACGTTCGCTAACCACTGTCGGTCGTCATCCTTTATAACGACCAAAGGACGCTACATCATAAGGACCTCATTCCTCGCCGTACTATGTAGTGGTTGTGATCGTTCAAATTTGGACCTATACATGTATGTCAAAAGCAAATTGATCATTTATTATAGACGGGAGGGAGTAACTAATTTTGTATAAACTCCCAGTTGATAGCTATTGGGATTAGGAAAAGCTTTTGACAAGCTGGCAGTGGTCCCCGCTGGGAAAGACAACCCGACAGAAGAAGAGACTCTCCAACTACTTCAAGATTGAAAACATGGAGGATTTTGGTGCATGTAATGTTATACTAGACTAGACTAGATGGCAATTTCATCACTCGAACTGACGCGTATCAATAATTTATAGTAGTAAGTTTTTTGTATTCTTTATAACTGTCTAACAAATCATTCGGCCTAAAGTATTTCGATTTCCTCTCTTTGCGAACCATGGTGCAAATGATATACGTACCTAATTTTGTTCGGGCTCTACATTATAAATTATAATAATAACAAAGTTAAAAATCAAATATGGATTTGTTTTGTTAGTCTAAATAGCGTAAAAGAGCATTCCTCCAGTTTCATCCAACATGGCTTTATTGTTAGTTTGGCAAGAAATTTTAGATCAGAATCATTGGCAATCTTGCGCGTTAGACCGATAGCCTGTTTGGCCAAGCTTATTTTTGGCCAAAAGTGTTTTTTTTGGGCCAAAAACACTTTTGACCTCAATTTGAGGTGTTTGGCCAAGCTTCTGGGAGGAAAAAAAGTGCTTTTGAGGAGAAGCAGAAAAAAGTAGCTTCTCTCCAAAAGCACTCTTTTGAGAAACACTTTTGAGAAAAATACACTCAGAAGTAGTTTTTTAAAGCTTGGCCAAACACTAATTGCTACTCAGAAGTGCTTTTCAAACTAATTAGTCAAACACAAACTGTTTCTCACTAAAAGTACTTTTGAGAAAAACACTTCTCAAAATAAGCTGATTTTGCAGCTTGGCCAAACGGGCTATGAGTTATCAATACTGAACTCATTTAAGGGATTTTTTTCCTTACTATACCATATATGAAACTTTATTACAAAATATGTGCATAGTATCTAAATTACCCGCCTAGTCCACATTTTTCCTACAATTCATGTACCATTCGTCTATTATGAATAATTAGGACAGAATATTCCATAAAAAACGTGCTAAAAATCAGGAAAGAATCTTGGGATAGATTGATTCTACATTAACTTCAAGTTTTGAAAAGGAAAGGAGATTTCGCATCTGCGTAATTTACTCTTAGAATACAATTCGAAATTTTTTTTTAAAAAAAAATTCGACCAGCTTCAACAAACTACGAACAACTTCAGCAAACTGAATTCAAATTGTAGAATTCAAATCTTCGAGATTCAACAACTCAACATTGGTATATTTTGTTCTTCGTTCGTGTTCAGAAAACAAATTGGCGATCATAAATCTGTTCTTCATCTTTTTTTTTCTCAATCTAGAAATACAAAAAAACGAAAAAATTTAGAATAATACATCAACAATCATGTCCAAAATCGCAATCATGCTACAATTGAATGGGAATTGGGATAACTATGGCAGATTTAGAGATTTTGAAGTTGATGTCATTGTGGTAGATGAGAATGCAAGCTACAGTATTCTGATTTCTACAATTGCAGAACAACTATCGATTGATACTTCAAAAAAAATTGTAGAAATCAAATACATGGTGAACGACAATTGTCCCCCAATGGAGATTAGGAATGATATGGGGGTTCGTGTGTATATGGAGACCAAAAAGGAGAATAAAAACTTAGGTTCATATCTGTTATGTATAAGTGTACGAGATTTCAATATGGAATTGGCAATCACCAACGATAACACAAGTGCAGGTTTGTATAGTTGTAAATTGCATAGATTTATGTTTTTACGGTATTATCTTCAAAATTACTACAACTACCTACAATTAAACTACAAATCTGTTAATTGATATAATAAAGCAATGTTGTTTTCAAAATTACCTACAAAGTTAGTACATTTATAAAACAACATAAACTACAATTATGATTAGAAATTGTTGATTTCAAAATGTTGTCTTCAAATAAAACTACAATTGCAACAGTTATAGTAGAAATTAACTATAATGGCTGACATCCTAAAAATGGATGACTACAAAATTTTCACTATATCTACAAATTCTCTACAAATATTCTACAAAATTATAAGTACATTGTTTATCTTTATTTTGATGCAGGTTCATCTGGATCCATAAAGTTACTTGATATGCCATCATCTCCAGCTATAGAGGAATATCAAAGTGAATAATAACAGAATCTACGCAAACTGCTACTGAAGAAGGACAAGTTTATCAGGACAAACAAACTGTAGCTGCTGCAATAAAGCACTTTTCTGTGATGCACAAGTTCCAGTTCAAAGTTAAAAGATCTAGTCGTAGAAGGTATGGAGATATTTGTGGAGAAAAGGCCAATAAAAGCAGTGTTATACTCAAGATATGTGTAATGTAAACATTGTAGATAAATTGTAGTTATATTGTAGTTTATGTTACTTTATGTTAAAATAGTCCGTTTGTTGCATCTACATTTATAATATGTATTAAATATTGTATTTCTTTTTGTAGCTACTGGCTTGTATGCGTTGGTGAAAACTGTAAATGGCACTTCAAGGCAACGTCAATTAATGATTCCGCAATATTCAAGATAATGAGTTTCAACCGACAACACACATGCTGCCTAATGAATGAAACATTCATACAGCGCAAACGTACTGCAGATGTAGTTGGTAGCATGGTAATTCCAAAGTATTGTGATCCTAAGACTGTTTACACATCAAAGGACATACAGACTGACATGTTATCCGAACACGGAGTGAACCTAAGCTACATGCAAGCATGGAGAGCAAAGGAAAAGGCTTTACAGTTTTTGAGAGGGAATCCGGCTGACTCCTACAGCAAATTACCCAAATATTTTTATATTCTTGAGGAGACTTATCCTGGTTCGGTTGTTAAATTGAAAAAGACAGCAGATGAATGTTTCTTATACGCATTTGCTGCTCTTTATACATCAATAAGTGGTTGTCAACATTGTATACCAGTAGTAGTGGTTGATGGGACATTCTTAAAGTCAACCTACAGGGGGATTATGCTGACAGCAAGCACCATGGATGCAGCAGGTAAAAAGTGTAAAAAATTTGTAGTCATTTTGTAGGCAGTCTATAAAATATAGATATATTGTAGTAATTTGTAGTTATTTTGTAGCTATTACATGTAATGTAGATAAAATGAATATATTATGAATATATATTGTAGTTGTTATGTATTTATATTTTTATATAAATTTTCAAAGCTGCCAATTAATATTTTATGAATTAATAATGTAAGAACAATATTGCTCTTGGCATATGATGTGGTTGATTCTGAAAACGACGCATCTTGGAAGTGGTTCTTTGAGCAATTCAAGAAGGCATATGGTGAAAGACCTTCAATGTGTGTTGTTTCAGATAGGAATGCGAGTATACTGAAGGCAACATCAATTGTCTATCCGGGCATCCCACACTACTCTTGCATGTGGCATATTTGGACAAATATAAGGTCAAAATTCAAGAAGGGTCATCTACAATTGCATGAATTGTACTTTGCTACAGCACGGTCATACACTCTAGATGAATTTAATGAAAGGATGTCGAAGATTGAAGAGGTAGACCCGCGTGTGAAATCTTACCTATATGATATTGGTTATCATAGATGGTCAAGAGTACATGCAACAGTGAATAGAACGTGGACAATGACATCAAATATTGCATAGTCGTTGAACGCAGTAACAAAAGATGCAAGAGAGCTGCCGATATTTGACCTTTTAGAGTATATGCGGACACTGCTAGAACGTTGGACCATTGAGAAGTTATTGAAGGCGAAGGGTACTTTCACATTTCTTGGGACCAAATTCAACAAAGAATTAGATGACAACAGAACATTATCTCAGAAACTTAAGGTAAGATCTGTTTATTTGGTGCAGAAAAAATGAATTACTTAATATGCAGTGTTTCCAGATTGTATATAAAATGTAGTCAAAATTGTAGATAATTGTAGATTGTATATAAGGTGTAGAATATGTGTAGATGATTTGTATATAAGTTGTAGAAAATAAATTTTTATGATTGAGATAATATTTTTTCTGTTTGTTCTGCAATTGTAGGTGAGGGCTTCAACAGATCATATACATACTGTGTTAGATGGTGTGAAGCGGTACATTGTGTGTCTAGAAAACAATAAATGTAGCTGTGGCCAATTCCAACTTGAAGAACTTCCATGTGCGCATGCTTTGGCAACATTAAGGCACAGGAATGAAACAGATGAAAACTATTGCTCTCCGTATTACACAAGGGAGAGCCTTCTGCGTACATATGAAATGCCAGTAAATCCTCTTCCTGATGAAAGCAAATCGAATGTGCCACAACATATTTTGGATGAGGTAGTAAAACCACCGACGGGAGATAAAAGACAGCCAGGGAGACCTCAAAAGGAAAGATATAAAACCTATGATGAAATAAAGTCAAAGAAGTACAAGGTGTCATGTGGAAATTGTGGAGGTGAAGGGCATAACAAAAGATCTTGCAAGAATGCGCCCAAGAAGAAATGAATATCATGTAGTTAGAATAGTTATTCAAAATAACTGTTAGTGAGTTAAAGTTAGCAGATTTTTTGTGTAATAGTTTAAGTTTTTAAATATCATTATGAAGTAGACTAAAATTTGTTTATGTTTGTTTAATATGCTACATTTGTTTTTAAAGGTCAGGCATCTAAATTTGTCTTTGATAGAGTGTAATTAAATTTAAATATTTATTATCTACAATACAACTGATATTAAAAAAAATAACTTTAATGTAAAGTGTTTCCAGATTGTAGGTAAAATATAAGTTAACTGTATTTAAATTGTAGTCTTAGTAATAATTTGTAGATGATTTGTAGATAAATTGTGGGTAATATATTTTTATGATTGGAGTAATTATTTATTCTGTTTGTTGTGTAATTTAACTTCATCTGACAGTTATATACAGATATTACCTAGAACTTGAAGGTATTTCATAAAAATTATGAACATATACAACTACAAAATTATATACAATTACTACATTGAGTGTTGCCAAAATGTAGATATTGTGGAGATTATTTGTAGGCAAATTGTATTCTAAGATGAAAGATAAAATTACAAAACAAAAAAGTATGCTGCAATAAAAAAAATTTGTTCATAAAGTAGTGTATTCTCCTTCAACTACAAATTGGCATCAACTAAACTAGGAAAACATGACACTATTTCTTCTTTCTCTAGACTCTAGTCTTCTCATTCAATGCAGGAGTACCCTTCCTCCTTGCTAGCCTGCCTGTAACCTCACTTTCACTGATTGACACATCTTCTTGCTTCTTTGTAGCATAGTCCCATATGAGAGCTCCATAGCGTCTACGGTGTTGGTCGATATCCGAAAGGTTTTCTGAAGGGATTGACAAATCTCCAATGCAAACATACTCCGCAAAAGCAGCCACAAATACACCACAATCACTGCATAAGACAAAAAAAATTAATTATTTAACAAATGATTATAAAAAAAATAATTAAACATCCAGAAAGAGAGAATGGTTTTTTTACAATGATCATTCCTTTTGCTGTGGAATCTCTGCAACCATCCACTGTATGTTGAGAGGGTTTGTAACTGGTTTCTCAATGTATGCCTTTGTGGTCTTGAAGTCAATGTCTTTACGCTTCCCGTAGAAACCAGTGCAAGACAAATACAGAGGGACAATGATTGAAAACTTATCAACACATTATTCAACAGCATTATGATTGTGTGAAGACACCATGGAATCATACACATAAAGTTGCTTGTCCACTATGTCGAAAACGATCAACAACCAATGGAAATTCTCTACAATGTTCACGGGCATGATGATAGAGTCAACTTCATCCCAGACAACATTAGCAAGGAGTCTATACCCAATAATATATTCTGCAACATCATCATCGGGTTTAATAACCGAATACTTTTTTTCTGGCGGAGAACTTATGAACTTGTCATAGATTTGTACAATCTTTGATTTGAACAAGCAATCAGTTGTTGTAAACCTAGTGTTGTTGGGGTTGGGGCCATATTTGCCTCTTTTTCTCAGGTAATACATAATAACATCAATGTGCTGCAAAATAAAATGAAATATACTGTTAGCTACAATGTAACTACAATTATCAACAAAGCAGCTACACCTTAAAATACAAACTCAGAATTCAAATAATCTAACAAATAACTACACTTTAACTGCTATACACAACAACACATGGAACAACAACTACCACAAAAGCCTCAATAATATCTACATGCAAACTAAAGTTAATATTATAAGTCTTCAACTGGCTCTACAATTTTACTACAAATTAACTACAACCATGAAATATAGATATACCAATTCTGTCCAAATTAATAAATATACAATTTTTACATACAATTCATCATCAAATATGATACATAAGGTTCAACCTAGATACAATCACACTTTAATAAATAAGAGCAACATTTATAAGAAATGTCTACATTATATCTACAATTTATAATAAAGGGCATGGTCACATATATTTCATATCTACAATATAACTACAAAACAGAAGTAAAAATATATCTTGTGAATTTATTCTTTGATACTTACCGAGTCATTGAGGACTCCCCCGGGGTGAGCAAAGGAATAAAACCAGTCCTTCTTATCTACCTTTTCAACTCCAAGGTCTAACCAAGGATTGATTTGGTTATCCTTTATGGAAAAGGGAGCCTTCTTCCTGTAACAACAAATAAATGGCCAATCAAAAAAATTCACAGAATGAATTACATTTTTTAACTTTAAAATGCTGAAATGAAAGTGTCAAATTAAGCATTCATACCTCTTAGATACTTTGTCAGTACGGTGGTATAACCACTTGTTGAACTTATCTAACATATCAGAATCTACATTTTCACCTATAAGAGTTGTGAATGGGTGTTTGAGGTAGAAAAATTTAGGTCCAATAGAGCTGCTGCCTCCAGAACTATATAGCGGTATGAAAGGTGATCGTGCATGTTTCCCCGGTTGTCTGGTTCTCCCCAGATGAATAGGGGTTGCTTCATCTGGTATGGGCTCACCATACTTAACCAATTGTGTTAAGTTGTCTGGCAACTCAAAGTCATCCAATGTCACACGCTTCTTATCAATGCCTGAACCTTCAGAAACAACTTCATCCACATGATGTACATTTTCACCTTCATTTAGCTGTTTCTCAATGACTTGTTCTGTCTGAGATGCTACAGTCACTCCGTGAATTGGGGACTGTGCATTGATATCTTCAATATCTGTTACAAAAAACAATACTTACTTAACAGGGAATGTAAAATTGTATAAAGAACAATTATTTGTTCTGAATGACAGTATGATATTATACCTGCTAGTTCTACCTCAGCTGTTTCTTGAAATTCTCCATATAAGTCAACATGTCCTGGACAAACTGCAGCTTCAATTTATATAAAAAAAAAATAGGTAAAAAAGTAATAGATAATGGTGCCTTGAAAGTTGCAGATACATGTAGGAAGTTGTAGATAAATTGTGAATAATAAAACTCAGTTCTATAAAGTTTTATAATAAGTGTATATATTTGTATGTATTTTGTAGATACTTGTGTTGCTTGTGCTTGCATGCACTTGATCACCAAGATTGAACGAAAATTGCTGGTGGTTCACTCCTTGTTTTTGGTCATTGTTTTTGGTTGAACTACCAGCAAACTAAAGATTTTATGTTAGTTTGATTATATTTTTTAAAATGTCATAATTTGTTTTGGCATATAAATATATATCAACTCTTACCTTTGCCTCATCCACATCATATCTCCTGTTTATCAAATTCAAAACCCTCTTCATAGAATCATCTATAAACACTCGAAGGTCATGGAGTTCCTTAAATACATCCTTCCTAAAATCCTCTAACTTTCCATCAACCTAAAAGTTAAAAATATAGTTAGTTGGTAATTTTATTCAAATAAATTACAATTTAGTTTAATTATGTACGAGGCAGTATTGTTTATACAATTGTCTCCAAATTGATACAGTTATACTACAATTTAACAACAATGTTATGCAATGTAGATAAATTGTAGCAAATATGTAAATATATTGTAGTTAATAATTTTACCTACTTAATTCCCTTTTCTAGCTCCCTGAGCTTCATAGCCACAGATTCCTTGTCCTCTTGACAGTCTGTATGTTTGGGTTCCAATGTTGGAGAATCAGCATTTGGAACCTCTGATGATTGTGCACCTTGTTCATCTTCATACTCAATCTTGTTTGGCAGAGTAAGCACTCCAATCTCTTCTCCAGATTCAGTCATGCTTGTGAACTGAATCATGAAAAAAAACAGTTAGTTCCACTAAGACAAAAAAATATAGTCTAAATGTAGATATTATGAAGGTAAATGTAGGAACATAAAAAAATGAAAAAAATACCTTAATCCACTCAGGCTTGATCATCTTCTCTTCAAAGGCAGTTAACCAAATCTGCCCTTAGTAGCTGACCATCTTAATATGCGAGGTATTGAGTCAGAACACCTCGTAGCAAGCTCCATGCTGACGGTCGAGCAACACTCATAAAGCCACACTTGCAAGGCTAATGAGCATCCCCGTATGAGATAAGAATGTACACGAGGATTTAGACGATGCCTAACAGATTCCATAACCTGATTGAACGATTTAATACCCCATGGGTATGACTCAAAATTAACAGACTCTACCAAATAGAACCTAAAATGGTCTATAAAAGACACATGATCTTTGTCAGAAGGGCAAACAAAAAATTCCAAAAGATAAAGAATGCACAACTTGACTGCATCCTCATCGTTTACCCAAGATCTATTTGTTACTATGTTTTTCAAATACCACTTCTCTACTCTTTTTTTGTTAGGAAAATAGTTATTCATTAACTTGCTAACATAACTAGAAGTATATCCATAATCTGTAAACTTATTCACACAATTTAAACCAGTAATTAAACCAAACTCTCTCAAGGCAAAATTCAATTTTCCCCCCTTCAAGTGGACTGAAAAAAATGATTCATTAGACTTAGACAGTTCATACTTCATCAGAAGATGAATAGTTTGATTTTGCATGCAAATGGAGGGGAGAGACAGTAAGTAACCAAAACAAGTGTTTTTAAAAAGCTTTAAAGCATTTGGAGACAATAACTCTTTTATCTGGCTAGGAATGCTAGGATCACACAAAGTGTGGAATCTAAGCACACCATAATTTACATTATGTGGGGCAAAATAATGTCCATTCTGCACAAAATGATAAATTATTTCACATTAGTAAACTGCATAGAAATTAAGCATTAATATAAATAATATCTACATATAACTACACTTATTGCTAAAAAAAATCAGGGAGAAAAAATACATACAAATCCGCTTCAAAAAAATACACCAACCCACACATATAACTACAAAAACATACAAGACATCTACACATATAAACATTATCTACAAAAATGCAGGAAGCAAAAAGTAGCTACAACTTTGTTTCAAAATTTAAAAGCTAAGGACAATATAACTACAACACGACTACAAAATAACTACAATTATATCCGTGTTTTAAACCACAACTACAAAAAATCTAGAAAATTAAGACAACTAATCTACAATTTACCAAAACACTTAAAACAGAGATTTTTACATCCAAAACAAAACTAAAAAAATGGAAACGAAAATACTAAATGTTTACCTTCACCAAATTTTTTTTCTGAACCAATTTTGGGAGCTCTTTGGACTGTTTCTTCGTTTTTTGTTTTGTGGAAGCAGGAGGCAACTTGAGTTTTTTAACTGTTGGAATTTTAGGGACATCTTCAACAAAGTCGTCATCTACACATACCTCTTTCCCCTTTCTTTTGAGTTGTTTGCCGCCTGGTGTAGCACTTCCTCCAGCATCTACATCGTGCATCTTCTTTGTTCGCATTTCGGTACGGATTTGTCTAGGAGATGAACTGTGAGTAGTAGGTTCCATTGCGTAGATTTTACTTATTTTTGTGGTGATTTTGATGTTAAAACACCTAAATCGAAAGAGGGGATATCACATACTGTAGATCTTTTATGTATTTTTTTGGGAGATTTGATGTTCTTCATGGTTTAACTTCAATATTTGGTGAAATTAAATTGAGAAAAATGAAGAACGTGAGTAACTTTTGTTTTGTATA